>NC_090648.1:461550787-461718287 GCF_040937935.1 Hyperolius riggenbachi | reverse complement strand
TCCGACTCAGACGCCAGCAAGGTGGAGGTGGAGTACTGGTTTGGGCTGGTGTCATCAAAGATGCGCTTGTGGGGCCTTTTCGGGTTGAGGATGGAGTCAAGCTCAACTCCCAGTCCTACTGCCAGTTTCTGGAAGACACCTTCTTCAAGCAGTGGTACAGGAAGAAGTCTGCATCCTTCAAGAAAAACATGATTTTCATGCAGGACAATGCTCCATCACACGCGTCCAAGTACTCCACAGCATGGCTGGCAAGAAAGGGTATAAAAGAAGAAAAACTAATGACATGGCCTCCTTGTTCACCTGATCTGAACCCCATTGAGAACCTGTGGTCCATCATAAAATGTGAGATTTACAAGGAGGGAAAACAGTACACCTCTCTGAACAGTGTCCGGGAGGCTGTGGTTGCTGCTGCACACAATGTTGATGGTGAACAGATCAAAATACTGACAGAATCCATGGATGGCAGGCTTTTGAGTGTCCTTGCAAAGAAAGGTGGCTATATTGGTCACTGATTTGTTTTGTTTTTGAATGTCAGAAATGTATATTTGTGAATGTTGAGATGTTATATTGGTTTCACTGGTAAAAATAAATACCGGTAATTGAAATGGAAATATATTTGTTTTTTGTTAAGTTGCCTAATAATTATGCACAGTAGTAGTCACCTGCACACACAGATATCCCCCTAAAATAGCTAAAACAAACTAAAAACTACTTTCAAAAATATTCAACTTTGATATTAATGAGTTTTTTTGGGTTCATTGAGAACATGGTTGTTGTTCAATAATAAAATTATTCCTCAAAAATACCACTTGCCTAATAATTCTGCACTCCCTGTATATATATCACCTTTTAGCCTATCGCACTGTTATGTTGTTACGGGTTATGGTTACAGATAATGGTAGTTTGTGCTGTCTAGTTTTTCTTCATGTCTGCCAGTAGTAAAGATGATTATGTGCAGGCTGATTGTGGATCAAACAATTTGAACATATTACATGGCGAATATCAATCATTTCTTGATCTGTATTCTATTTTTTAACTTCTCACTTTGTAGACCTCTTTTTGCTAAAGTTCCTCTTTAAGATCCCAGCAAGCAAGAAATACTATAGATAAGTATGATTTTTACCTTTTTACCTACTTTTTAGTACTTTTTAGTACATTTAAACTTGCTACGTGCTGAAAAGTTATTTTCATAGCATCAGATGCGATGTGAGGAAACGCGTAAGAAAAGTTTTATGAAACTTGCCATTGTCTTTTCTTCATGTGCACTATTTATCTAAAACTTGTTTTACATATAATTAGAAGTGGGGAAGAAGTCATTATCTGGAGTTCTTTATAGATGTTGACTTTCATTATTATTATTTTATTATTATTATTATTTTTTATTTATATAGCGCCAACATATTCCGCAGCGCTTTACAAAGCACAATAAAACGACAAGGGGAACATAGATACAACTAACAAATATACAGCAGAGTTCCAAGCAGCACAAATATTGTTACAAAAACAGTAAACATTAGGAGGATGACCCTGCCCTTGCGAGCTTACAATCTAATGGGTAGTGGGGGACACACTAGGTAAGGGGGTGGAGGATGGATGAGGCAGTGATTCTTTGCCTCTGATTACATTGTGACAAGTAAATAAAGGGCTATAGAATGTTATAAGCTTGTCTGAAAAGGTGTGTTTTAAGAGTGCGTTTGAAGATGTCCAGGTTTGGAGCATGACGTACAGGCTGTGGAAGAGAGTTCCAGATAAGGGCTGATGCTCGTGTAAAGTCCTGGATGCGAGCATGAGAGAAGGTGATCAGCTTAGAGGCCAGGAGAATTTCTTGGGAGGAGCGAAGGTTGCGGGAGGGACAATATCTTGAGATTAGTGAGATGTATGGAGGAGACAACTCGTGGAGGGCTTTGTATGTTAGAGTCAGGAGTTTGAACTGGATCCTCTGGGTAATGGGTAACCAGTGGAGAGAAATAAGCACAAACCACCAAGATGTGCTTTCAAATACATCTGTAAAAATCACTTTTTATTGACGTGTTTTTAAAAATATAGTGATGGAGGAAGCACACCAATGAAAATAATGTTTATTTGTTTAAAATTGCCTGGAGGTAGGAGGAATTAGGTGTAAAAAACTTGTAGCAGGATAGATAAGTTATTTTCTTAAACACCTTAAAAAGACAACGCGTTTTGCAGGTCTTCACCTGCTTCCTCAGGTCCACGATTAGTGCCTTTAAAAATTAACTCTGTAACTAAAGACGCTTGTAGATACAGAGTTCATTTTTAAAGACACTAACCACGTGAGGAAGTAGGCAAAGACCCACAAAATGCATTGTCTTTATACGGTGTTAGTTAAAAATTAAATTATGTATCTTTTTTTAAATTTATTTTCAACTCATTTATATGAGCAACTTCTCCTGCCGCCAGAGGGTTTTTAACCCCTTCCCGATCGCGATCACGGGTAGCAGGCTGTAGAAACAGAAAGAAATGGCTGCAATCAGTTGCAAAGCGCTGCGATCTAGTGCAACGCTGCACGGGGGGGGGGGGGGGGGACAGCTCTGTGATCTACTGCAGCGCTGTAAGGGGGACAGCTCTGTGATCTAGTGCAGCGCTGTACGGGGGACAGCTCTGTGATCTAGTGCAGCGCTGTACGGGGGACAGCTCTGTGATCTAGTGCAGCGCTGTACGGGGGACAGCTCTGTGATCTAGTGCAGCGCTGTACGGCGGACAGCTCTGTGATCTAGTGCAGCACTGTATGGGGGACAGCTCTGTGATCTAGTGCAGTGATGTACGGGGGAGGGGACAGCTCTGTGATCTAGTGCAGCGCTGTATGGGGGACAGCTCTGTGATCTAGTGCAGCGCTGTACGGGGGACAGCTCTGTGATCTACTGCAGCGCTGTACGAGGGACAGCTCTGTGATCTAATGCAGCGCTGTACGGCGGACAGCTCTGTGATCTAGTGCAGCACTGTATGGGGGACAGCTCTGTGATCTAGTGCAGTGATGTACGGGGGAGGGGACAGCTCTGTGATCTTGTGCAGCGCTGTATGGGGGACAGCTCTGTGATCTAGTGCAGCGCTGTACGGGGGACAGCTCTGTGATCTAGTGCAACGCTGTACAGGGGACAGCTCTGTCACTGAGCTGTCCCCAGGAGAGGATCACAGACGATCGTCTCTCATAGGCTGATGCCTATGAGAGGCGATCGCGGGGATTGGCTGCCGGGGGGAGGGAGGCGGGAGGGATAAAAAATAAATAAATAACAAAATAACAATAACAAAACAATAAAATTAATAAAATAAATGTAGATCGCAGCAGCAGCAATCAGATGCCACCAACAGAAAGCTTTGTTGGTGGCAAGAAAAGGGGGCAAGATTTGTTTGGGTGGTAAGTTGTATGGCCGTGCAATAAACTGTTAAAGCTGCAGTGAGCTGAATTGAAAGAAATGGCCTGGTCACTAGGGAGGGTGTAAGCCTCTGTGGACCTCAACTGGTTAAACAAATAAACAATTTTCATTGGGGTGCCTCCTCCATCCCTATGTACCGGTACTTTCTGGCCCCCATTTTTTTGAGGGGGATATGTTTGCGCTCTGAACTGCTGAACGCTTAACTATTTTTTTCTTGATTAACTCTTCATTGTTTCAATGTACATATCTCTGGTGCTTCTACTGACTGCACTATACAGGCCTCTTGTGCTCCCTGTGTTTTTCAGGAACAGCTTTCAAACTACTCCTGGTTTTTAAATGTATATTAAACAGTGTTTGTGATGGTTGAGGTTCTTCCCAGCTGAATATTATTGGAGGACTTCATTCAATATGAAAACCTGACATATTAGCATCTTTTATTATTATTATGATGTGGCAAAAGTTTAAAGTGTACCTGAATTGCTATGTGACGTGATAAGACAAACATGGGTATATACAGCACCAATCCCATTTAAAACTTGTTTGTGTTCCCTTTTTATTTTTTCATTGCAAAAGTTAATCCTTCATTACCTTACCTTTGCAGTTGGAGCTGTTGAAGTCCTTGGGCATGATTTCTTAATGTCCTGGGGTGGCCTACCAAGTGTGCCCCAAGTGACAGCAGTTCTTAACCACTTCAGCCTACAGCTTCGAAAATCTTATGCATCCGAGCAATGTTCACCTCCCATTCATTCGCTAATAACTTTATCGCTACTTATCAAAATTAATTGATCTATATCTCGTTTTTTCCGCCACTAATTAGGCTATCTTTGGGTAGTACATTTTGCTAAGAGCCACTTTACTGTAAATGCATTTTAACAGGAAGATTAAGATAGAAATGGAAAAAAATCATTATTTCTCAGTTTTTGGCCATTATAGTTTGAAAATAATACATGCTACAGTAATTAAAACCCATGCATTTTATGTGCCCATTTGTCCCGCTTATTACACCATTTAAATTACGTCCCTATCACAATTTATGGCGCCGATATTTTATTTAGAAATAAAGGTGCATTTTTTCAATTTGCGTCCATCACTATTTACAAGCTTATAATTTTAAAAAATTTAGAAAGACACTCTCTTGACATGTATATTTAAAAAGTTCAGACCCTTAGGTAACTATTTATGTAGTTTTGTTTTTTTTAATTGTAATTTTTTTAATTTTATTTTTAATACAAAAATGTATTTGGGTAATTTTAGTTTGTGAGGGAAACTGCTAATTTTAGATGTAATGTAATGTATTTTTTTATTTAATAAAAGTATGTGGGTGCAGTTTACTATTTGGCCACAAGATGGCCACATTCCAAAAATTCCTGGATGCGAACAATGTCGCATCTAGGAACTAAAATGAAGAGAAGTTTCCTGGGGGCAGAAATACCGCGCTCTCTGATGAGAAAGCGTCGGTATTTCTGCCGGGGAGTTACATCGGTGAATAGGAATTATATTCCCATTCACTGATCGGGGGGGCAGCGGGAGGCAGCGGGAGCGCGCGCGGGGGCGCGCCCAATCGCGCGCACCACACGGCTGCAGCACCACTGCCTATCTGGACGGATATATGCGTCCAGATATGGCGAAGTGGTTAAAGTGCACCTGTAGAGAAAAATGGGTACTCACCTTAATAGAGGGAAGCCTCCTCAAACAGTCCATACCAGTACTGTCACCTCTGCAAAATCATCGACAAGGGCTTGTCGACAGCACCCACATGCATGGCAGCATGGACTCGTCAGGCTTCGGGAGAGAAACTGAGCCTGATCAGGTACATGCTACTGCGCATGTGCGAGCCATATGCACCTGCACAGTAGCATGGACCAGATGGAGCTCTGCTTTCTCTTCGGGGGTCTCAGCGCTGAAATGGCCTGGCAGAGGAATATGGGGAAGCCGCTTTTTGCTATTTGAACCTCACAGGTTCACTTTAAAGGACACCCGAGGTGAAAATAAACTCATGAAATAAACAATTGGATCTATCCCCCTTCTCCTAAAAATGACTTTTTAAGATATTCCACAGTTCTATTTTATATTTAAATCTACGTTTTAAGTTTTACTGTTTTATTGTTTTTGCTCAAATTCATTGAAGTATGCCAGAGCTAAAATCTATGAACTATTGACCCTTTTGTCTCTTTCCTGCTCCCAGAAGCCATTTTCTGCTAGGAAAGTGTTTTATAGTTGTAATATCTTATCAGTGAGGGGCACACTATAGTCTGACCCAGTCCTGACTCAGACAGGAACTGCCACTTACATATCTGATGTTTAACTCTTTCAGAGAAAGAAAAAAAGGAACACAGCATAGTTATTTGTGTGCTAGACACTGTACATACACATGTCTGTCTCATCATGTCACATGTCACCTCGGGTGTCCTTTAAGTAATTTGAGTCTGACAGGAGTGCTACACCAGTGTTAATATTCCATTTTTAGTTAGTGAATTGATAACTTTGTAATGATAGCCAATAGCACTTTCGAGCTTCCTGTCCACATTTTTGAATTTTTGATTTTGTCAAATATTTACAAAAAGTCACTTTAATCTGTTGGTTGAGTCAGCCGCTAACTCACTATATGAAAGAGGTCATTTTATTTTGTCAGAGGTGAGGTTGAGTAAACAATGTAGGACTGTTAGTGGCTTTTGTGGCATATTGTTGTTGGCACTTTAATCAATATTTAGTATTTAACATACCATTTACAGTATATAATATTTAATAATGTAATGAACTCAATCAAATTAATTTTAATAAAGAAAAATCATACAATCTACCAAATCTCCTATTCCTATTGTTGTTGCTGGCCAAGAATCACACAGAAATTATTTATAGTGCCGCAAACAGCCACTGTTGAAAATTAACTCTAGAACTCCAATACAAGCAAAAACTATTCTTATGCTGACCTCACAACATTTATCACACATACCTTATATTTGTACAGTAGCAGTTCTGTTGATAATGAATTCGCCTATTGGCAGGCCCGGATTTACATAACAGTAGCCTATAGGCACAGATGCACCCTAGAATTCACCTTCCATGAACCTACAAGCCCCCACCAAACTGCACCGCAAGTGTGCAGGCTGGCCCAGCAGTCACTTCTCCCTTACTTCCCTTGCCTGTTATAGGTAGCTACAGGTGCCCCTTAGTATTACGTAGCCAGAGCTATACTTGGTATTAAGTAACTAGAGGTGCCCCTAAGTATTAGGTAGCTAGAGGTGCTGACTGATGGGAAGATCTGGTTAGTGGAATGCAGAGGCCTGGGTGAGTAACCTCTCGTTTACTCTCCGCGTGGGGCTCTGCATAGGGAGGGAGGCACTTGAGGAGGGGAGTGGCCACCTTTCCATCATCAGGCGCCTGCCAGCACGTGCCCACAGGGCCTTATGGTGAATCCGGCACTGTTTATTGAATATTCTTTCTGTAAATCTCTATGAAAGTTAATATTTTGATTTTTGGACATTATAGGAAACCCAAGGTGAGAGGATTATGGATGTTGTTTATTTGCTTTTAAACAATGCAGATTGCCTGGCTGTCCTGCTAATCCTCTGCCTCTAATATTTGAAGCCACAGACCCTGAACAAGCATGCAGATCAGATGTCTATGACAAATCTGAAACAATTACCTGCACGCTTGTTTCAGGTGTGTGATTTAGACCCTACTGACCAGAGAGATCAGCAGGACTGCCAGGCAACTGGGATTGTTTAAAAGGAAATAAATATGGCAGCCTCCATATATCTCACACCTCAGGTTCCTTTTAAGATAAGATGCTCCAATCGCCTAATTTAAGAACTTGCCAGCCCTTATCGCTAATTGGATATGGCCCAAGGAGGCCTACTTATGGCGCCTCCACATTGAGATGCAAAGTAACTTGCGTGGACCAACTCCTGCAGGATAAAGCAGTCATCTAGTTTTAGACCCAGCATATTCTGGCAAGCAGATGCAATTTGCAAATGCTATGCCATTTTAAAGGGAATCTGAAGTGAAAATAAACTTATGATATAATGAATTGTATGTGTAGTATAGCTAAGTTATAAAACATTATTAGCACAGATATGAGTCTCATATTGTTTCCAGTGCAGGAAGATTTAAAGCCCAATCTACACGATACGATTCTTTGTGCGATTCGATTACGATTCTATTTACGATCCAATTAAATCTGACATGTCCGATTTGCAAAACAATGGCAAATCGAATTGAATGGAATCGAATCCCGATCGGACATGTTGGATTTAATCGGATCGTAAATAGAATCGTAATCGAATCGCACAAAGAATCGTATCGTGCAAGAAACTTCAGATGTCATCTGTGCAAAAGACCTTCTATGAGCTCTGCAACTTTATAAAGTCTTGGCCAGCACTGTCTTTTGAAGGGCGGGTTTGGGGGAAAAAAAATAAGGACATTCATTACAAAATAAATACAATAAATATTTATAGAAAAAACAAACAAACACTGGGGAGCGATCAGACCCCACCAACAGAGCTCTCTGTTGGTGGGGAGAAAAGGGGGGGGGGGGGGAAATCACTTGTGTGCTAAGTTGACAGCCCTGCAGCGAGGCCTTAAAGCTGCAGTGGCTCTTTTTAAGCAAAATGGCCTGGTCTTTAGGGGGGTTTAACACTGCGGTCCTCAAGAGGTTAAAGAGAAACCGTAACCAAGAATTGAACTTCATCCCAATCAGTAGCTGATACCCCCTTTCCCATGAGAAATCTTTTCCTTTTCACAAATGGATCATCAGGGGGCTCTGTATGGCTTATATTGTGGTGAAACTCCTCCCACAGTGTGATGTCAGGACCCTCCCACGGTGTGATGTCAAGGCATCTCCTTCCACAGATATCACCTGCCAGCAGTAAAAAAAATGTCACCATGTGATAAATGTCAGAATATAAATCAGGGAGAGGAAAGATTTTACAATCGGAAAACGCTGACTATATAATTTATACAGAATTATTGTAAAAATGAAGCACTTTTTATTACATTATTTTCACTGGTGTTCCTCTTAAACTGCTGGGTAGTGTAACTTGATTCTTGCACTTTTTTATTAAATAAGAGCGTTACAGTGGCATTAGCTCTCCTTGGCAGAATCTGCACCCCACACTGGACTCAATATGTGATGAAAATAACTGCTGATGCCACCAACAGGAGAAAGACGGTACTGCAACATCATTAGGCACACTGTTTAAAATGTATGGTATTTTTATATCAAAGACAGTTTATTAGTATTCAGCATTTTGTTTTGTTTATCTTCCTCTGCGTAGAATTTCTTGTGAGATGTTCTCTTCTCCAGATTCCAGCTTGCATTCAAATATTTGTCCTCAACATTTTCATTGGTTTAAATGATGACAGCATCAAAGTTTAATTTCAGCCAAAAATAAAATGACCGTCTGGTGAGGTAAATTACTGGCAGGTGCGGTAAATAACTCAAGAAATGTCAAGAAACTGCAATTCACAAAGATGAAAGCATTCAGTAAATCAAGTAACAGCTTTCACCAGCAGGTAACTCACAATCATCATGCGGTAACATTGACAGATGTAGCATACAGCCAGTAGGGAGATCCACACAGCCTTGCTTCTCACCCCATTTGATCCGATACTCTAGAGCAGCCCTGTCCAACTGGCGGCCCGCGGGCCGCACCCGGCCCTCCAGACCTCCTGTTGCGGCCCGCTCCTCTCCCCGAGATGCAGGCATGGCGTGCGCTATGGGCGCCATGCCTGCTCTCTCTTGTGTGGCCTCTCCTGTGTCCCCACTGCCTCACAGCTCAGCTCAGACCTCACAGATCGCGGCGACAGGAGGCAGACAGAGCGCGCGCATAACACCCGCACGGAGTACGTCACATGCGGAAGTGAAATCAATCACTTCCGCATGTGACGTTCTGCCGCGCGGGTGTTATGCGCGCGCTCTGCTTGTTTCAGTCGCCGCGATCTGTGAGGTCTGAGCTGTGAGGCAGCGGGGCACAGGAGCGAGGCAATAGACGCTGACTGGGGGGGCACCTGTCACTTACTGGGGGGCACCTGTCACTATCTAACTGGGGGGAGGGGGCACCTGTCACTCTAACTGGGGGGAACCTGTCACTATAACTGGGGGGGCACCTGTCACTCTAACTGGGGGGAACCTGTCACTCTAACTGGGGGGGCACCTGTCACTCTAACTGGGGGGAACCTGTCACTATAACTGGGGGGGCACCTGTCACTCTAACTGGGGGGGCACCTGTCACTCTAACTGGGGGGAACCTGTCACTATAACTGGGGGGGCACCTGTCACTCTAACTGGGGGGGCACCTGTCACTCTAACTGGGGGGGCACCTGTCACTCTAACTGGGGGGGGCACCTGTCACTATCTAACTGGGGGGGGGGGGGCACCTGTCACTATGTGACTGGGGGGGGGGCACCTGTCACTATCTAACTGGGGGGGCACCTGTCACTATCTAACTGGGGGGGGGGGGGCACCTGTCACTATCCAACTGGGGGGGCACCTGTCACTAACTGGGGGGACACCTGTCACTATCTAACTGGGGGGACACCTGTCACTATCTAACTGGGGGGGGCACCTGTCACTAACTGTGGGGCACCTGTCACTATCTAACTGGGGGGGCACCTGTCACTATCTAACTGGGGGGGCACCTTTCACTAACTGGGGGGACGCCTGTCACTATCTAACTGGAGGGACACCTGTCACTATCTAACTGGGGGGGCACCTGTCACTAACTGGGGGGGCACCTGTCACTATCTAACTGGGGGGGCACCTGTCACTATCTAACTGGGGGGACACCTGTCACTATCTAACTGGGGGGGCACCTGTCACTATCTAACTGGGGGGGCACCTGTCACTATCTAACTGGGGGGGCACCTGTCACTATCTAACTGTGGGGGCACCTGTCACTATCTAACTGGGGGGACACCTGTCACTAACTGGGGGGACACCTGTCACTATCTAACTGGGGGGGCACCTGTCACTATCTAACTGGGGGGGCACCTGTCACTATCTAACTGGGGGGGCACCTGTCACTAACTGGGGGGACACCTGTCACTATCTAACTGGGGGGACACCTGTCACTATCTAACTGGGGGGGGGGCACCTGTCACTAACTGGGGGGCACCTGTCACTATCTAACTGGGGGGGCACCTGTCACTAACTGGGGGGACGCCTGTCACTATCTAACTGGGGGGACACCTGTCACTATCTAACTGGGGGGGGGCACCTGTCACTAACTGGGGGGGCACCTGTCACTATCTAACTGGGGGGACACCTGTCACTAACTGGGGGGACACCTGTCACTATCTAACTGGGGGGGCACCTGTCACTTACTGGGGGGACACCTGTCACTATCTAGCTGGGGGGACACCTGTCACTATCTAACTGGGGGGACACCTGTTACTACCTCATCCGGCCACACCACAGCATCACCGCCAGCCCGGCCACAGCAGCACCGCAAGGCCTTTCAGCCCACACATCATCACCAATCTGGCCGAAAACACTATTGCCAGGCCAGCCAGGCACAGCAGCCAGTAGAGGAGAATACAGAAGCCAGGTAAGAGGTGTCTACCATATTAAAGGGGCATTCTGCCTATTTATGTGAAATGCTCTCTATTTATGTGCCTCATGACTGCTGAATTTGTCTTGTTGGGGGCCTCATTTGTTGGGGGCATCACGATTGCTGAATTTGCTTTGTTGGGGGCCTCAAGATTGCTGATTTTGTCTTGTTGGGAGCCTCATGATTTGTTGGGGGCCTCATGATTGCTGAATTTGTCTTGTTGGGGGCCTCATGATTGCTGAATGTGCCTTGTTGGGGGCCTCATGATTGCTGAATTTGTCTTGTTGGGGGTCACATGATTTAGAACTGCGAGACTATGGAAAAGCTGAATCATCATCATGAGACAATGGCATTAAACCTTTTTTAGCTTTTTAAAACGGAAAATAAAACTGGGAGGTTCTAAAAAAAAATACATTTTTCAGGAGTAGGATGGATGAAATTGTTTATCTTCAGAGTTTATTTTCAACTTGGATTTTCCATAATGTTCATGTATGAGTTAAAACGTTTGTATGTAGTTTAAATTGCTGTTGCCACTTTGCGATAGATAAGTGACTTTTGGGATGCAGTTTGGACACTCGGCCTCCAAAAGGTTTACCACCACTGTCCTAATCTAATGTCCCACATTGCTAAGTTCATGTAAATTTGCCTCCACCCGTGGCCACACCCGCATTCTGGTCCATAGCCACACCCATTTTTCGGCGCGGCGCGCTTCAACCGAACCCTCGTGTTTTTTTTTGGCCCTCCATGCCCATGAAGTTGGACAGCACTGCTCTAGAGGGCAGGACTTCAGAATGGCAGAGCAGGATGAGATATTTTAAAAGGCTTTTCTATATCCCTTTAGATGTGCATATTAATATAATGGTACACAGAGGAGCTCCCACTAGTGGCTGCATGCACATCAAAAGGGATGCTGGGGATGCACTGAACAGAAAAACCCCAACTCACGTACACCACTTGTGGGAAGACTCACAGCTTTCTGCCTGGCACTCCACAGCTGGTGAGACTTACCGAGCAGGGCTTAAAGAGAGACTGAAGCGAACAAAAATTGCTATTTTTACCTGGGAGTTCGCTTCAGTACTCTCAGTAGATGTAAACTGCCACAACCCCAAGCCAAAACGAGGGCTTTAGAACCCCCAAATCCCCGTGGAGCAATACGGGCAGCGCTTCGTGAAAGAGGCAGAGCTTTGTGCTGTAGCTCTGCCTCTACTGATGTCAGTCGCCGCGGATCCGCCCCTCTCCCCTCCCCTCTCAGTTTTCCTTCACAGAGAGGGGCGGAGATCCGCACGGCGATTGACATCAGTAGAGGCAGAGCTGCAGCTCATCAAACCTCTGCCTCCCCAGGCAGCAAAATCCATGACCAAGAAAGTCGTGGATGTTTGCCCCGGGATTTGGGAGGTGTAAACCCCTTGTTTTGTCGCGGGGATGCTATGGTTTACATCTACTGAGCCTACTGAAGCGAACTACCAGATAAAAATAGCAGTTTTTGTTTGAGTCTCTTTAAGGAATTGAAATATGTTGTATCTGTATATTACCAAACTTCTGCCGCATGCGGGAAATCTTAGAGAATTTGCAAAAAAGTGTAAAATACCGAATGCAGTATTTTATTAAGACTGGGCTCTGAGCGATGAATATTATCACATGTACCTACTTATTTGTTCTACCACTAGGGAATTTTTCCTTTCTTCCTGCCACTGGATGTCCCAGGGACAATTGTGGATATCCTAAAGAGAATCCACAACGAGCTTTGGACGTCTCTAGAACAACTATGGTTGTCCTAAAGACAGAAACTGAGAGATAGCATTAAGACATAACGAAGTATAACTCCTATCTGTTGTAAAAAATAAATATAATTTGCTGTCTCTATGCTGTCTCTTTTCCACTCCTGGTTTAAACAGAAAGTGATGGAAAATATCCCAAATAGGGGAGAAAACAGCAATAAAATCCTTACAGAAGTTATGCTGCTTTCTCATTATCTAAAGCGCTCTTACCTTGAGACACTGGTTTATTGAGCTGAGGAAGTGGGTGGATGCCCACGAAACGCATAATCCAGTGTTTTAGAATCATTTTTTTTTTTATCTCAGTACTTGTCCTAGTGTAAGTTTGTCTTGCCTTTTAAACTGTTTTTAATCATTTCACACATCCTTTGGGGTGCCTCCCTCCCAGTATTATCTAAAGAGAACTGATTTCTGTAGTGAGACATGTTGGCGTATTGAATAGCACTCTTGCTTTGCAATGCTTGGGTCCCCAATGTAATCCTGAACTAGGACACTATCTGCATTGACTTTGTACGTTCTCCCCGTGTTGGTGCGGGTTTTCTACATCCCTTCTGATTTCCTCCCACATACCAAAAACAGTGATAGGTTAATTGGTACTCCCCAAACATGAACAGTTAGTGACATGGCGATGCAAAACAAAAGTTTGCCTTCTTAAAAAACACAAGGGTCCATATGCAATTCACTTTTTCTCCTGAGTTTTCTCCTAGGAGATAATTTTTCATCTTTTTACAATAACTTTTCAGCACTTTGCTGTTGAAAAAGCACCAAAATGCAGGTGAAAAAGTACCGTCAAGATTATTTTAAGTAATTTCTTGTTTGTCGGTGGTTTAAAACGTATTACATTGACAAGGTATGAACATTTCACCTGGGAGAAAAAGTAGGAGAACAGGTTAATTGCATATGGGCCAAAGTATTTGTGATTATTCAGATTGGAGTGAGCATATGATGTCTTCCACGACCATGATGCATCACTGCTGAGTATGCAAATCATCCGTTGTTGTCCCTGTAAGCTAACCACACCTTCCAGAACCGCTGGCATGCAATGATGTGTCAGCTTGTTAATTGTACAGAGCCACAACAATCCATCATGCATACAGACTGTTTTGGATTGGTTTAGCCTAATCAGTGCATGGCATGGATTAATGTGGCTCTATGGGGTAGGACATGCACTGATGAGAATCAACCAATCGGAAACAGTCTGTCTGCATGTTGGATTATTGTGGCTTTGTACAATAAACAAGCCAACACATCACTGCATGCCAGCGGTTCTAGAGGTGTAGTTAGCTTTCAGGGACAATAAAGGACGATTTGTATATTCATCACTGATGCATTGTGGGAGATATCATATGCTCATTCCGCGTCTATTTGAAAATGATGCTTGGAAAAAAGGGCGCCTGGTGTAGCCCATATATGCCAAATTCGGCTACAAAAAGGGAGCCTGGTGTAGCCCATATACCAACTTCGACTACAAAGGGCGCCTGGGGTAGCCCATATATTCCAAATTCGGCTACCAAGGGCGTCTGGTGTAGCCCATATATGTCAAATTCGTATATGCCAAATTAGGCTACAAAGGGCACCTGGTGTAGCCCATATATGCCAAATTCGGCTATAAAGGGCGCCTGGTATAACCATATATGCCAAATTAGGCTACAAAGGGCACCTGGTGTAGCCCATATATGCCAAATTCAGCTACAAAAGGCGCCTGGTGTAACCCATATATGCCAAATTCGGCTACAAAGGGCGCCTGGTGTAGCCCATATATGTCAAATTAGGCTACAAAGGGCACCTGTTGTAGCCCATATATGCCATATAGTTTTAGTTTATAAAAAGGATGCTGTTCTAGGCAAAATTTGTTGGGCAATAAAAGGGCTCTAGATATAGCTGAGAAAAGTGATTACTATGACTTAACTTCTCCCTACTCTCACACAGAACCCTTCCCTGATGGTGCCTAACACTAACCCCCCTGGTGGTGCCTAACCCCTCCCTGGTAGTGCCTAACCCTAAGACAGCCCCTGGTGATTACTAGGATCTAACTTCTCCCTACTCTCACAAAGAACCCTCTCCTAACCCTAACCCCCCTGGTGGTGCCTAACCCTAAGACTCCCCAGGTGGTGCCTAACCCTAAGACTCCCCAGGTGGTGCCTAACCCTAAGACTCCCCTGGTGGTGCCTAACCCCAAGACCCCCCAGGTGATGCGTAACCCTAAGACCCCCCAGGTGGTGCCTAACTCTAAGACCCCCCAGGTGGTGCCTAACCCAAAGACCCCCCAAGTGGTGCCTAACCCTAAGACTCCCCTGGTGGTGCCTAACCCTAAGACTCCCCTGGTGGTGCCTAGCCCTAAACCCCCTTAGTGGTGCCTAACCCTTTCCACCCCCCTCCGCTTGTGATGCCTAATCCTAACCCCCCCTTCACCCCCAAATCAAAAATCTCAGCTATAAAAGGGTGCCCTTTTGTAGCAGAATCAAAAACCTTGCAGTCGAAAATCTTGTAGCTGAATAAAAAATATGGTCTACAAAGGGGTGCCCTATTGTAGCCGAAAACCTTGTAGCCGAAAAAAATATGGGCTACAAAGGGGCGCCCTACTGTATCTGAAAACCTTGTAACCGAAAAAATATGGGCTACAAAGGGGCACCCGCTTGTAGCCTATATCAAAACTCTGGCGCCCTTTTCACCACCTGTACCACTAAAATACGGTGTACCTCAGGGCGCAATATTATCCCCTTTACTGTTCACCATATACATGCTGCCACTTGGAGAAATCATACAAAAACATGGCCTGACATATCATTGCTATGCTGATGACACCCAGCTATATTTGTCATTCAAACCTGATGTCACAGACCCTACTCCACAAATAAACGCATGCTTAGCTGAGCTTCAGGAGTGGATGAATAATAATTGGCTAAAACTTAATGCTGACAAAACTGAGGTTCTTGTTATCGAGGGCCAGGGCTCAACAGCAAAGCAGCTCCAGTCTCAACCAACACCGCTAAGGATAGGGAGCTCAGACCTGAACAACTCAGACTGTGTGCGCAGCCTGGGAGTACTGATTGATGGGAAATTAAGCTTCAGGAATCAAATCTCAGCTGTTGTGAAACATTCCTTCTTTCACCTAAGGAATATTGCAAGGATTAAACACCTAATTCCTTCAGAGGATCTTCCAACCCTAGTTCATGCCTTCGTCACATCAAGGTTAGACTACTGCAACGTCCTCTACACAGGCCTGCATAAGAAAGACTTACGCCGCCTGCAATTAGTACAGAATGCCGCCGCAAGGCTGTTAACGAGCCAACCCCGCCATTGCCACATAACACCAACCCTGAGCTCACTCCACTGGCTACCAATAAAATGGAGAATTCTGTTTAAGATTGGCTTACTGACATTCAAATCCTTGCACAATCTGGGCCCTGGATACCTGAAGGACTTGTTGCAACTACATCACACCCCCCACAATCTTAGATCAAAAGGACGTAACACCTTGGTCACCCCCAGAGTCCACCTCAAAACCTTTGGAGACAGAGCCTTTTGTCATGCTGCCCCTACACTTTGGAACTCCCTGCCACACCCAATCAGGACAGCCCCATCCCTGGAAGCATTTAAGTCTAAACTGAAAACCTACCTTTTCAGTCTGGCATTCATGAACATCTGACTATCTCCTCTGTAACACAACCCAGCCTGAAACCCTGTATTAATCTGAGACACAGCTATGCGCTTTGAGTCCTATGGGAGAAAAGCGCTTTACAAATGTTATTGTATTATTGTATTGTATTGTAGCCCATATTTCCAGAAATAACATTGATGTCTATGGAGGCGCCCTTTTCATACAGGCAGCTCAGGCGCCCTTTTCAACGGATCCTGCTCACTCCAATCTGAATAATCGCAAATACCTAAGGCAAACCTTTGTTTTGCATAACATTTTAGTAAGAGGGCTTTTTGGTCCTTTGTAGCCCCTTACACACTCCTGGGAGTTCTGGTTCACCATGAGCTTGCTGGGACATGGCTATGTATGCTGTAAAAGATGTTGATTCTATATAAATGCATAATAATAATAATATTTAGCAAAATAAACAGTAATACAAGCATTGATTCAGAAATATGCATAGTAAAAGAAGCTTTATCCAGTTTTATTGTAAAATTCTCAAAAAAGAGCATTTACAATAGTTTATAGATGTGTTTGATCCACCCTTACATACCAAGTGCTACTGCAAGACAAGTGTGTATCCAGTATTGTAGAATACATCATAGTAAGCACAAACTCTTTGCTTAAGAACTTACTCACTATTACCTGTGTTGGTACAAATTCCTACCAAAGTCAATGTAATAAAAATAATCTATATATTTCATTTACATAGAACAAATAAATACAATGTGTATAATTACAATTGGAAGGAGAAAAAAAAACATGGCTAGTGATATTTCTTTACTATGTTATGGATAAAATTGTTCAGATAAAACAAGAATGTACACAGCCAGTACAATACAACACATGAGTTGAGAAGTCACATGAACACGTGTGTTGGTTTTCTATGGGTATTTGCATGCTTTTGTGTACAGATAGTGAATACACCATACAGACATGTAACGTGTTACTGAGATACAGTAGTGATTAAGCCCTGATGCAAGGTCTGAACTTAGGATCTCTCTACATTGTCTTACAGACACATACTCCATGGTCAACATCTACTGAGTGCCTAACTTTTGCACACACACACACACACACACACACACACACATGTACACACACATCCGTACACACACAGACATACATGCACTGTTTGTCTCACTTCCTGGTTGCCCACCAGCATCTAACATTTTGTTACGCTTCCCTGATTAAAGTGGGATAAAACTCTGACATAACATTCAATAAAAATGTGTTTTGCTACGTTTTATTACCCATACAGTTATCATATTTGCTTTTGTGCACAAGTAATATTGTCTGTTTACAAATTACGAATTCCAGTATATCTGCTCTGAAAGCTACCATTGCATTTTATTGCATAGCTGCTGTCTTTATATATTAAAATATATCTAGTGATCAATTCTCAGCTCTTTCTGCTTTTCATCTCAGTATAGGTCAGTTTCGGCAGTTTGCTAATGTTTACTAAATGTATCTGACAAAGGAATGTAAATAAAAAATAATGTTATCACCTCTTTGGATGCGGCCAGGAGATTTGCACTGAAGCAAGGAGCTTTCCACTGAAGAACAAAGTGCTGTGTTAAACAGTTTGAATGCTGTTCTGCTTCGATTTTTTTGTGGTAGTAGATTTTATGCTGTAAATAATGTTTTAAAACAAAAAGGAAATGCTCAGTTTAATACCACTTTAAGGGTCCACACTGACCTCTATACAGACATCAGGATCCCTAGGCAATTTCTCTTGAGTTTTCTCCTAGGTGATATTTTTAAACTTGTCAATAAAATGCCCTTTAAACCACCATCAAGCAAGAAAATACTCAAAATAATTTTGACAGCACTTTTTCAGCTACTTGTTGGTACCTTTTCAATAGCAAAGTGTTGGAAAGTATTTTTAAATAGAATATGAAAAAGTATCTCCTAGGAGAAATCTTAATTGCATATGGGCCCCTTTGTCTTCTGCACCCAATATAGTGTAGATTTCTTGGGGGGGGCTAATGCCTTTTCTTTTGTCCACAGCTGGTAGCCTCATCTTTCTCTTCCCCTTCCGGTAAGACACAGAGGTGGCTGGATAAACTGTCAGCTGAAGTGATTCCGAAGTGTTTCAGGCAATAAAGTTTAGTGTCTGTAAAATACTTTGGTCCCCAATTTGTATAACTTGTATAACATCTTAACCTATTAGCACCTTCAATAGAGTATTCTCGTTTGAGATAAGTGCACTGACCTCAGTCCACAGAACTCTTGGCGCGGTAAAATCTTGGAATGCTTTGATCTCTCTCTACAAGCAGAAAATATAGAAACTAAAGGCAGAAATCCTCTCTTATTGTTTCACACTGCCCCCTAGTGACAGGTGGCCATAAATACACATGACAGCAGTACTAATTAGTAGCAAGGAAATGTAACGCATAAGAAATAAAAAAAAAAATGTGCTAAAATAAATCGGCCTGAAGCACTTGCAAGCCTCTAAGTAAATTGGCTTCTAAAGGGTTAAAGGGCTGTTTCCATCTATACTGATATTTGATTTAGTGTTGGATCCACATGTAAAGATAGTTTTGCACTGTTCTTAAAGACAAATTGAGCTTACAGAAACCACTGACATCTATTAAAACACAAGCTAGGGTTGGACTCAACCTATCCCATTTATGAACATATACTGTATTAAGGTACACAAGCGATAATTGTCTGCCAATAATGATCGCTTCAGCCGACGTTCGTTCTGTGCGGACATCGGCCACCTATCGACTCTGCTAGGGTGCCGGGGGTCATTAAGGATCATCTTGCCAGATCCTTAATGACCCCCAACTCCCAAACAAGACTGACCAGATAGTTATTTTTGCCTCCCTCCCACCTGCATCCACTCCATCGTTCGCCAATCATCGTGGATTTTTTTTTTTTACCGATTCCCGACAGGCAACAATTTTCAAATGGGTGTACTTAGCTTTAGACATTAGAATCATCTTATCTCACTGTTTGTGTCCTTGAAAGCTAAGGGGCTTGTACATTTATGAGGTAAACACGGTAACATTTTTCTTTATTCATACCATAATAAAATGCAATACCACAAAGTACCGTAATAAGTCATTTTTTTCTTTCTCTCTTCTTTTTTTTATTTTATGAATGAGACTCGTCGACAAACTGGTTACTATCAAGGTTCTTATTTCGGCAAGAACCTCTCCTAGCCCTCAGCACCAACCATCCATCCTGTTCATCAGGAAGTAGGGATGTGTTCATAATGAGGATAGAGTGCAGTCTCAAGACACATACATATAACAATAATTTACTTCTTACACTTTGAAGATGCTTATATTTGTACTTATGGTATGCACTGTATCTGTCTTCATTGTAATTTAAACCGTTAAATGTTACTTATGTCAAAATTCTATACTCTAACAATTTTTACTTCTCTTTGGCAATGTTGTTTACCAATACTGTATACATCGTTTGAAAAGCTCAATAAAAAAACTTATTAAACCAGAAAGCTAAGGGGCTGTAATACAATGTGGGTAAATGTATGTAATTTGCATGGGCCATTGTGCTTTTTAAGTGTAAAAATGTTATATTATTATTATTTAGTATTTATATAGCGCCGACATATTACGCAGCGCTGTACAGAGTATATATATATATATATATATATATATATATATATATATATATATATATATATATATATTTTGTCTTGTCACTAACTGTCCCTCAAAGGAGCTCACAATCTAATCCCTACCATTGCCATATGTCTATATTATGTAGTGTAAGTACTGTAGTGTAGGGCCAATTTTAGGGGGAGCCAAATAACTTATCCGTATGTTTTTGGGAATGTGGGAGGAAACGGAGTGCCCGGAGGAAATCCACGCAGACACGGAGAGAACATACAAACTCTTTGCAGATAGTGCCCTGGCTGGGACTCCAACCAGGGACCCAGCGCTGCAAGGCGAGAGAGCTAACCACTACGCCACCATGCTGCCCATTATTAGAGGGTGGTTGATGTGTTTGCAGCAGGTGCTCATAGATGAAATGACTATGAAAGATTATTTTGATCTTATTTAACAAAGTGTTTTTTCTTTGTTGAGCATTGCATGTAATATGCTTTTAATTCCTGACTCACAGTAGTTTTCTGAAGGCTTAGCTTTTATGAGTGTGTCTCTCCTTCATCAACCCAGAAATAACTGATTTTGGGTTAAAAAAAAAAACTGAGAACGTCCTCCCAAATGTTAATCCTTCAAAAAATTACCCTACTTCTAATCCCACAAGTGTACTTACCAGAGACGAATCATCCACAAAACAAATAAGGCTGGTGTCCAGGCTCCAGGCTGCCACCTTTTCTGATCCCCATCCCTCATTGTTCCGTGTGTAGCAGGATCTAGTGCAGCAGTGGGAGTGGAGGTGGGTGGACTAGATCCAGTTACACACGACAGAAGGTATTTGGCGAACTGTATATGTTTTGCATGCTGTAACTAGAAATTAAATCATCACTGGTGCACATGCTTTGTTTCTCCTTGTGGATCTACAGTTTGTCTTTCTTATCCTGAATTGACAGAGCACATGTCCAGGGCACAGCTGATTCAAGACGCCAGCATCATTTTTCACCATGTTTTACTTTCCACAAGCCTAAGAGAGTGCCGCACTACCCAGCATTTTGTCAGCTTTGTGGAAATAACAATTTCTTGCTTGCTGAGGGCTTAAAAATCATTGGCATCGATTTATAAAAGCAGTACGATAAAAAAAATCTGGAAGGAAAAATTCAGCACTGTGTATTTTCCCGGTCTGTGTGCTAATTTATAAAGATTTTCCCAGCTGCCTTTGAAGGAGAGGTAGAGCAGTGTGGCTATATCTCTCTTTTGCCCTGCACAGATGACTCACACAGACGGCTCTCTGCACAGATGACTCACACAGACTTTCCCTGCACAAATGACTCACATAGACGGCTCCCTGCACAGATGACTCACACAGACGGCTCCCTGCACAGATGACTCACACAGACGGCTCCCTGCACAGATGACTCACACAGACGGCTCCCTGCACAGATGACTCACACAGACGGCTCCCTGCACAGATGACTCACACAGACGGCTCTCTGCACAGATGACTCACACAGATGGCTCCCTGCACAGATGACTCACACAGAGGGCTCTCTGCACGGATGACTCTCATGGACTTTCCCTGCACAGATGACTCACACAGACGGCTCTATGCACAGATGACTCACACAGACGGCTCTCTGCACAGATGACTCACACAGATGGTTCCCTGCACAGATGACTCACACAGAGGGCTCTCTGCACAGATGACTCTCATGGACTTTCCCTGCACAGATGACTCACACAGACGGCTCTATGCACAGATGACTCACACAGACGGCTCTCTGCACAGACTTTTGGCTCCCTGCACTTTGCATTGTTAACGCCTCACCAGAGGTGTCAGTAACTATCGTCAGGCTTACCGCTTGTTGAAGGCTTTATGAATTGACATTTGATGACAATTTACTGACATGTGTTGGAGGTAACTACAGCCAAGTCGGTAATTTCCCTCACTGCTCGGTAATTTCAGTTTTTCATGTGGTAATGCTTTATGAATTGAGGCCAATGTATTGATAAGCTGTGAAAATATCACCTAGGAGAAAACTGAGGAGAAAAAGTGAAGTGAATAAGGGCCGTAGTCTGTAATCACAAACTGTGGGGTTAAAATGATAAAAATGGGTGGCACAGTACTACTAGTACAGTGTATTATACTCTCACCATGCAGCGCTGGGTCCTTGGTCAGAACTGGGGCCAGGAAACTATCCGCATGGAGTTTGTATATTCTCCCAATGTTTGCATGAGCCTACTCCCACTCTAATTTCCTCTCACATCCCAAAAACATACAGATAAGTTATTTGGCTTCCCACAAAGCTGGCCTTGCACTATGATGGGCATATGACTATGGTAGGGATTAAATTGTGAGCGCCTGAACGTTAGTGACTCGACTAAATAATCTGTGAAGTGCTGAAGAGTATGTCAATGATATATAAATACAAATCCCTGGTCCTGCTTTTTGTGGGACCTCTTGCAGCTTTGAATTTACTTTAACCTCTTGAGGACTGCAGTGCTTAACCCCCCTAAAGACCAGGCCTTTTATTGTTAAAATGGCCACTGCAGCTTTATGGGCAAGCTGCAGGGCCGCACAACATAGTACACGAGTGATCCCCCCCTTTTCCCCCCACCAACAGAGCTCTCTGTTGGTGGGGTCTGATCGCCCCCCCCCCTTTGTTTATTTTTTTAAAATAAATATTTATGTTATTATTTTTCTATTTTTTTTTTTTTTACTATTTCTTCTTATTTTTTTTCTTTGATCCCTCCCACCCCCCGGCCAGCCAATAATAGCGATCGGCTGTCATAGGCTTCTGTCTATGAGAGCCGATTGCTCTCATGTGCCCCAGGGGGACAGCCGTGTCACACGGCTGTCCCCAGTACAGCGCTGCTGCTGATCGCAGCGCTGTACATGTAAATACATGGCGCCGCCCACCAGGCAGGAGGTGCGCGCAATATCCTGCAAACTGCTGCCCCAGGACTTTATGCCAATCGGCGTTAGCTGGTCCTGGGGCTGCCGCCACGGTCACGCCCATCGGCGTGACGCGGTCGGGAAAAGGTTAACTGTAGTAAATGTTTCCTTAATTTTTCTGTAGAGGGCCATGCCTGCCTATTTACATCATCCCCTCACTTTATACACAGATGGTGTTTTAGCAACTTATGAATTTGTTAAAAACTTCCAACCCCTGTTCACGCCTTCATCACATCACGGCTGGACGACTGCAATGCCCTCTATGCAGGCCTTCCAAACAAGGACCTGTATCGCCTGCAACTAGTACAGAATGTCGCTGCCAGATCGCTAACAAACCAGCCTCTCCACTGTCACATTAAAGCAATACATCGCACACTGCACTGGCTACAAGTAGAATGGAGAATACTCTTCAAGATTGGACTGTTGACATACAAATCCCTACACAATTGGGGCCTTAGATACATGAAGGACTTGCTGAAACTGCCCAACACCTCTCACAACCTCAGATCAGCAGGATCCATAAACTTGGTCAATCCCAGACTGCATTACAAAACCTTTGGAGCCATAGATTTCTGTCATGTTGCCCCTAGCCTTTGGAATTCCCTTCCACACCCAGGAAAGACAGCCTCATGCCTGGAGTTATTAAAATCCAGACTGAAAAGACACGTTTAGACCAGAGCCGGGACAAGGTCCTCCAGCACCCAAGGCTGAGACACCAAAGTGCACCCCTCCATCCCTCCACCCCAGCAGCCACACACTGATTTCTATTAGACTAAGAAGCACCCCAGGGCCCCCAACACCTTAATCTCCAGTTATCTGGCTTGTAGTCACTTCCATGTATCTCCTTGTTTCTTATTTCTTTCTGCTTCAAACACAATTAGGAATGACAGCTGAATGAATTGTGCGCCCCCTCCTACACTGCGCCCTGAGGCTGGAGCCTCTCCAGCCTATGCCTCGGCCCGGCCCTGGTTTAGACTGACATTTGCGGACTTATAGAACTCTTCCTCAATACCTAAATTTACCAATCAACCAATTACTGGTCTGGGCCATGCTTATGTGCATTGAGTCCTACAGGAGAAAATCGTTTTACATATGCTGTAGGTTGTTGGTGGGAATCTGTATTTTTTAAATCTTCCTATTGTGGTTTGGTACAGGCTCTGCATAGATGCTCATTGCCTTTGCCAAATGGTGCCAGTAAACTTCAGTCTAGCCATCTCTGTATCACCTTTGTGGTTGCTAGATGGGCCTATTCATAATCAAATGCATTATTTATTACCTGGGTTACCTGCGAATTGCTACTGAGAATTTTATTCAGGAGAGCAGATTTGAGGATTATTTTTCTTCTGAATTTCTTTTGTAGTCCAATATAATGAATTTTTGCTAATCCACTGTGTCTCCTTTCTATCCTTTGTTTCATTTTAGTCCAGTAGTTTTGGTCGGATGCCCAGAGATCCAGTGGTAGCAAAACTGGCGGTGATGAAATCTGCACGTCTGCGTGCTCTCACATTCTTTAATATGCTATGGCAGTTTGGGTTTTCGCTCACATTGCAACCTGCTGGTGAAACGCCATATTATCAGTCAACAATGCAAAACCGGTTTAAAGAGACTCTGTAACAAAATTTTCAGCCTTATTTCTTCCATCCTATAAGTTCCTATACCTGTTCTAATGTGGTCTGGTTTACTGCAGCCTTTTCTAGTTGTACTGTCTCTGTAATAGATCTAATCTTCTTTTCTTGTCGAGCCTTGTCGAGACAAAGAGGAATGCACTCTCTCTGCTGTGATAGGGAGAAGTTATGCAAGTCCCCTGCATGCCCACTGCATGCCCCCTGCAGGCTCTCCTGTGTGTGTATGAGTCACAGGCTTGTCTCTGCTCACAGCCAGCGTCTCTGCAAGCCTCGTGGAGCTTAGACATTTCAAACAGCTGTGAGTGCAGAGAGATCAGTGCACAGCTCAGACAAGCAGCTAAGACAACACGTGGGAGTAACATTCCAGCAATCAAGTCACATTTGAGAGGAGCTTCTGCAAACAGGCACCTGCTCTGATGATGTATTTCCTGTTTGGCGCCATCTTCATGTTTACAAAAACAATGAATAAAACAGTGATTTTATCACCAGGAAAGCAGCGGGAGCGGCGAAAATGTCACAGAGGGAGCTAGGAGAGGACAACAAGCAGGCTGGTACTTTTATTTATGTAAGATTTTCACAGTACAGATTCTCTTCAAAGAAGACAGTTACTGAAAATAACGTAATGAATAAAATAGCTTATTCCTTTGCAATATTACTTTAGAAATTATTCACTCAGTATTTGTCCATTGTCAAATGTTTTCACAGCCTGATTTACATTCTTCAATTTATCATAAGTGGCAAAATCTTTACTGCTGGCACGGTGCATCACAGTGGGGTGTTTGCTTGTTGACTGTTATGAAGTGAGCAGAAACCACACCTGGGGCCATATGCAATTCACTTTTATACCTGCGTTTTCTCCTAGGAGATAATTTTTCATCCTCTATTTAGAATAACTTTTGAGCACTTAGCAATTGAAAAAGTACCAACAATTAGGTGAAAAGGTACTATAAAAACTATTGTAAGTATTTTCTTGCTTGATGGTGATTTAAAAGGCATTTTACTGACAAGTTTGAAAACATCACTTAGGAGAAAACTCAGGAGAAAAAGTTAATTTCATATGGCCCCTGGGCCTATACTTGTTCTCCTAAGTTTTCTCCTAGGTGATATTATCACACCTTAGCAATAAAATGCCATTCAAGCCACAAGCAAGCAAGAAAATACTCAAAATAATTTTGATAGCATTTTTTCAGCTACTTTTTGGTACTTTTTTCAGTTTCAAAGTACTGAAAAGTTATTTTAAATTGAAGATGAAAAATTATCTCCTAGGAGAAAACCCAGGAGAAAAAGATAATTGCACATGGGCCCTGATCTCCCAGAGTGCATCGGGACAGAAGGATGCATTGCTAAATAGCCTAGGCTAAATATTGTAAAATACCAATATTTGTGCTCCAGAGAGTCAAGAGACTGGAAATGGAATTAACTGCATGTGACCTAAGTGTCAAGACAATATATACTCTGTACAGCACTGCGGAAGATGTCAGCGCTTTTTAAATACTAAATAATAATAATAACCTGGACTACCAATCTGTACTGGAACCGGGCATAAGGAAAGTTGAGTACAATTTTTTTCTTTAAATCCAATTTTTTTTTTTACCATGCAATGTTTTATTTCCCTTTTTTGCATTAGTGTAAAGATTAATGCGCTATTATTTTTGCCATTTAATAAATGTGTCAAAAATAATTTTGCAATTTCTCAATGCACTGCAGTATGAAAAAAAGTATTCGAACTTTGCCTCTCTAATGCTACCATAAAATCTTATGCTTTTGGAAATCAGTGTCGTTTAGGAGCATGGCAGTTGGCATAGCTCCCAACTGTCCCTGTTTTAGAGGGACAGTCCCTCTTTGGGAGCCTTGTCCCTCTGTGCCTCTTTCCTCATCATTGTCCCTCTTTCTATGTAGATATATATATTTTGCTATAAAAAAATGTGTTTTATTGACTCTAAACTTTATTCCCATCCTTTAAATTGATATATTACTCATTTTAAAATGTTAATATGAAGGAAAATGGATGCATGATTGAGTGGTATGTAGGATAGGGCCGGCTATCTACCTCGTGGGTGTACACCTTTTAGATTTAAATTTTCAGTGTTTGTTATGTATTAATAAAATTTATACTTTTATATGAAAAATTAAGCTTTAGATTGGAGTGTACATTCCTTCCATTTACCCTCATACATTTTGATTGCCCCTACTCATATACTGTAGTTTATGCTAAATCTGCCTGGGCTGTCTGGGCTCTGTACAATGAAACAGGTAAAAAGGGTGTGCAAGAGGCACCTATATTAATAGTGATCATTAGCGGCTATACCTTTTAATTTAGGTGCTAGAGCCACACGATCAAATAGCATGCGCTGGGGCCAAACTGCGCCTGCAAGCTAGTCTGCGATGGGCAATTAGTGGTGAATCAACATTGAAATGGCGGGGATTGAAGCGGATATGGTTGTGGTTAGGCTTCAGTTGGGGAGGCGTCAGTTAGGGTTAGGCATTTTGCAGCAGTGGATCGGTTAGCGCTAGGCATTGGGTGCAGGGATTAGTTAGGGTTAGGCATTGGTTCGGGTGGCCAGCTAGGGATAGGCATTAATAGAGGGAGGGCTCAAGTGCGAATGGGGTTAGGTTATGCAATAGTAAAAATATCAGTAAAAATTACCAATGTTTTACCATCGTAATTATACTGTATATAGACCCAAACAGTCGAATATCGGTCATTTTACTGATATTCTACTAGCATCTATCTCTGGTGCCATTTTTACCATGGCACCCATTTTACAAATACGCATGTACAAAAGCAAAACACAAATATATAAACAAAAAGTCATATCCTGGAGAATACATTTATGAAAAATAGTGCAGAGCGTCATCCCACCTCTGTCTATTCCATAAATATACAGTTTCCGAGAGTAAAACCACTGAGACTTTCTGTGTATGTTTCGGACAGCGACATAATCATGCACTTGACTAGGCCTTGAAATGTTGTACTTATTGCTGCAAATTACGTAAGTGTTGAAATTATCTCTATGACAACATAGTGAAATGTACTTTCCAACCTCCCACTTTATGACATAATCGCTCCACGCGCAAAAACACATAAAAACAGAACATCATAATAAAGTATATGCGTGTATTTCCCCAATCCAGTATATTTGTACGTATAGTATAAATGCTTTAATAAAAATGGTACTTCAAGGAATCCATTAGTAAAGAAAGCGGAATCAAAGATAATGATAACATCAAGTGTTCCATATAAAGTGAGCTATTAGTGCAAATGAATTCTTATGTACAGCTAGGACTAGTTAGTAGGAGTCAGACTATTTAATGGAAGGTAAGTTTCTTCTTCAAGTCTCCCAGAGATAGGTCATGCGTAATGCAGCCATTATCTACCATTATACGTACCAAATTTATTTGGCTATATCAGCCTTCATGGGGGAGAAGGGATTAAAGAAAGTTTAAAAGGGGGTTGGGAGGGCTTGCCAAACTTGCCAGGGTGGCTGATTCAACCTGCGTGGGGTTTTGCCTTACTAAACTTACCAGCCCACATGGTACATGATATGGGGGGCTCTGTAAAAGGAACAACAAAGCCTCTGCCTCTCCTACAGAGTTCTTGCCCATATCATAGTCAAAGTGCTCTTCCCCACCACTGGTGCCCAGGAGGCAGTGGGGTTAGGTAAGTCCTGGGGGGCATATGTTGGAATCTTTGAGCCCCCTTTAACTTGGGGACCCCCAGATGTCCAGCCCCTTCCAGATAAATAGGCATAGAGCATCACTCTTTACCCTAAATCTAGTGTTAAGAACAGAATAATAAACTTTATTCAGGAAAATAAAAACACCACTTCTGTATTCTTCTGTTCTTCATCAAAATACCCAAGCAACTCGGGGTGACCCAAAACTACTAGGAAAGTATAGAGGACAAAAAGAGACCGAAAAGCCCTCCTACTAAAAAGCCAACGCTCAGTGTAGTTTGCCTAAAAACAGAAGGTATTTGCAATTATTCAGCTTTAAAGAGGAGCTGTCAGCCATACTATCTAAGGAAAAAAAAACAAATATATAAGTAGATAAATACTTGCTCTACTTACATAACATATGCATTACACTGTTCACGTTATGATTCCTGTGAATTTTATAAAGGAAAAGTAGAGAATCCTATTCTAGACAGTTTCCATATTTACTGTGGCTATTTTGAAGCCAGTCGTGATGTAATATCTGCCCTTAGTCTCCTCTGCCTGATTTGCCCGCCCTTCACTATAGAAAGTGCCTAGTTTCAGCCTTAGAAATTTTGGCCAATCAGAAAGGAACAGAGGTGTGGGAGGGGAAAACAGGAGGGAAAGAGGCTTCAGCCAATCAGGCTGCATTAGTTAAGTCTGAGGGGAAGTAGAGATTAGAGAAGCAAAAAAAGTCAACCCAGCATGCCCTGCAACTTCTCTTTTGTGTACCAAATTTTCTGTGTACCAAATAAGAGTCAGGTAAACTGGGGAATGATAATTTATCAACAAGAAAATTAATAGTGATTTTAACTTTTGGATTGCCTGATTAGCATCCGTATTACTTGTTTACCAAATAAAAATAAAGAATTGATTTTTGATTTTATGCCCGACAGTTACTCTTTAAGTGAGCGATTGTGGTGTCCCACAATGCATCACTACTGAATATGCAAATTATTTCTTAATGCCCCTGAAGCCAGGCTTACATCCAGAACCACTGGCTCTGTAAATTTTAGAAGCTATAGGAATGCTATACACCAGAAACTCTGGATGTAAGCCTGGCTTCAGGGGCATAAAGGGATAATTTGCATATCCAGTAGTGATGCATTGTGGGAGACCACACTTGCTCACTTAAAGTGTAACTATTGGGCATAAAATCATAAATAAATTATTTATTTTAATCTGGTAAACAAGTAATAAGGATGCTAACCAGGCAATCCAAAAGTTAAAATCACTATTACTTTTCTTGTTGATAAATGATCACTGCCCAGTTTACCTGACTCTTATTTGGTACACACAACATTTGGTACACAAAAAAGAAGTAGCAGGGCATGCTGGGTTGTCCTTTTTTTGCTTCTCTATTTCCCCTCAGATTTAACAAATGCAGCCTGATTGGCTGAAGCTTCTTTGCCTCCTGTTTTCCCCTCCCAAACCCTTTGTTCCTCTCTGATTGGCCAATATTTCTCATGCTGAGACAACGCACTTTCTATAGTGAAGGGGCGGGCAAATCAGGCAGAGGAGAGTAGGGCAGGAAATGACACCAGGATTGGCTTCAAAATAGCCACAGTTAAAATGGGAAATGCTAAGAAGGATTTTCTCTTTTTTCATTGTAGAATAATTACTAAACTCAAAACGTGGACAGTGCAATACATCGGTTATGTAACTAGAACAAGTATTTATCTACTTATATATGTGTTTGATTTTTTCTGAGATAGTATGGCTGACAGCTCCTCTTTAAAGCTGAATTATCGTAAATCCCTTCTGTTCTTCATGTGTTCCTTCTTTCTCATATTACTTCTTGCTTCTCTCTTCTTACTTCTCCCTTAAATCCCGTCCGTCAGTTCCCACCACTAGCTAGTCACTTGACACTCGCAGGCTCTCCTGTCACTGTTGCTCCCCATTGCTTCCCCTTGCCAGACCCACAGAGGTTCCGTAAATTTTGTCTCTGTGTCTAGGCCAGCATCTGAAAAGTTTTACACCGACAGGACATATCAGTATTATCAAACTGAATGATTATTCTGAGTAAAAAGTCCCTATTTCTTGCTAAGAATAATAAAAAAATCTCTCTGCTATTTTTACTCTGAATGCTTTACCACCGCCTCACAAGAAGTAGGGAAAACTGGAAGCGGACAAGAGCTTGAATGGATTGTTATCATCAGATAAACACACAGATATTGTATTATCTTGAACAGTATAAGTGGCCTGAATAGTAAAAACTAAGTAGAAAATATTGTAATGCTTTTACCTTTTAATAGCAAACTAAAAAGGTTTTTGTAATGCAATATATTAGCGATGTACTCTCCCTTCTTCAGTCGCATTTACTATTTACAAAAAAAGACACAGAATCTTGGTTCATCTTCTCAAGCGAGGACACCCAGGTAAGGCAAAATGGAGGTGCAGAAGGGGGCGTGGCCAAACAGCAAAATCAATTAACCCTTTGCACATTCTCATGCAAATACTCACTGCAGATCAGCCATGGCTGCGTTTTTGGGAAGCGATGCAATGTGGTTTGCAGGGACATCAGAAGTGCATAGACTGCACACCTGATGTCCCCATCTATGTGTTGCGATTCACAAAAGAATCGCAATATGTGGTTGATGACGTATTTCCGTGAATTGTAATGAATGTAAAACGCAACCACATGGGGAAGAATCACATCAAAACGTAAGTGCCTGCACTTGCGTTTCCCGGTGCGCTTAAAGTGGCATAAAACCCTGACATAGTATTCAATAAAAACATGTTTTCCTACTTTTTATATGCCATATGGTTATCATATTTGCTTTTGTGCAGAAGTATTATTTTTCATTTAGAAATTATACGCTCCCAAAGTACACTTTTTTTTCTCTGAGAGCTGACTTTGCATTTTATTTATAACTGCTTTATTCATGTTCTAACGTAAGCAGAAATGCTTTCTGAGTGTCTGACTTTGCAGTGTCAGAGAAGTGTTTATTTACATTCCTCACTTGATACAATTAAACACAAGATAACATTATCTCAAGTTCGGATGCGTCCAGCTTTGCTGGCAGGGAAGCTTCTTAAGCCCAATCTACATGATACGATTCTTTGTGCGTTTCGATTACGATTCTATTTACGATCTGATTAAATCCGACATGTCCGATCGGGATTCGATTCAATTCAATTCGATTTGCCATTGCAAAACAATGGCAAATCGAATTGAATCTAATTGAATCCCGATCGGACATGTCAGATTTAATCGGATCTTAAATAGAATTGTAATCGACTCGCACAAAGAATCGTATCGTGTAGATGGGGCTTAAGTGCAGTGTGTAACCCTTTGAATGCTGTTCTAGTAAAAAAAAGCAAAGAAGAAATGCTGGGTTTTATTCTGCTTTAAAGAGGAACTCCAATGAAAATAATGTAATAAAAAAAGTGCTTCATTTTTACAATAATTATGTATAAATGATTTAGTCAGTGTTTGCTCATTGTAAAATCTTTCCTCTCCCAGATTCACATTCTGACATGTATTACATGATGACATTGTTACTGTGGGCAGGTTATGTAGCTGCTTCTAGCTGTTTTGGCTGTTACAGACAGCTGTAAACAGCAATTTCCTGTCTGTGAACATTGTTACATTGTGGCAGTTTGCCTAGAGTACCGCGGTCCTCAGAGCTTCTTGTGGGAGGGGTTTCACCACAATATCAGCCATACAGCGCCCCCTGATGGTCCGTTTGGTCGGAGTTTCTCTTTAAGTGGGGTTTATATCAGCTCTTACTTTCCTAGCAAAGAAGGTTTAAAGACAGATACCGTAAGTAAAAAGTTCCCATTGCTTGAATGTAACTTCTTTAGAAATAAATAGAAAGAAAGATTCCGGTGTGTAGATGTGACTGCCACTTTACTGTCACTTACACCAAACTCTTCCTGTAGCTGATGAGGATGCAGCTTCTCAGCCAGTGGGAGGCACAGCCCCAGGGGTACTTATAAGTACCAGAATTAGTGGATTTGTCTCCTTGTTAGATTGTAAATGACAGTTCAAGGACAGGTCTCTTTAGCTGTAGACACAGTTTCCGCAGCAAAGTCACAGGGACTTCCACTATAAATGGGAAACAGACTTATCTGTGGTCTATACAGTTCTTAACACTTTACTGTCACATTCTAAGAGTACCCATACAGTTTTCGATTTTGATTTTGAACCACCTTATGACTCAATAATTTTATCGAATTTGAAGAAAATCAGTGCCGCAGCCATGGCTGCCTGATCGAACTTTTAATCAGTTTTCGGTCAAAGTCGGTTAAAAGGATTGATCAGAAATGTTAAAAAATCTCAAGGGCTTGATAGGATGTGTGTCGGTAACGGCGTTTGATATCGAAGACCGACAGATTCCTGGACAGTGTCCCCACAAGTGAAACAGGTGGTTTCGGCTCTCAGTGCTGTGCACCGAGTCTGGGCACCACTATAGCTCTAATGCTATAGTATGTGGGGTGCGGAAGGGTAATTTGGGGTTCCTATCACCGGGTCCCTAATTACTTTGAGTTGCTACGACACGGAAGGGTAATAGAATTTAAAGTGCACGACAGGCGGGTACACCCTGTGGCGACGGTGACAGACCTAGAGCCCGTTTTCAAACAGGCTTAGGTCACTAGTTTATTATAATAATAAAATCATTCTTCAGTTACAACTGTGTTAGCATGTGTTATTTTTCCAGCTTACCACCAGGTGGCACTGGTTGCTCACAGTAGCGGCTCTCTGCTTGGGCTCCGATCAGTGGACCCGATCAGACTCAGCTATTTCCGCTTGAACTCGAGTGGAGAGCCGCTACTGCGCATGTGCGAATGCCGACAAGCGTGCAGCAAGGAGATCCTTGGGGGTTCCCAGCAGGATCCCCTCTACTCAGGAGGAAGGGGGAGGCCTCTTTAGGATCTAGAGGCTTCCTTCCAGGGGCTCTTTTTTTTGTTACAGATTCTCTTTAACCACAACAGCACAGAAGCTAAAGCGACTGTATTGTGGTGACTGCTCTTTGACTATGACTACTAACAGAGCGGGAAATCCTAGGAAAACATGATGCAAACAGCATAGAAATGCTCATCAAAATGCTAAGAAAATGCTGGTTATGTTTTCATGGCATCTACAAGGAACGACGATAAAACCAGGGATTATGTGTATGGGATTTTATCTCTGCAGCTGTACAACAGGAACTCTGACTGACGGCTTGAATACCAGAAAGACTTTAGAGGGAGATTTTACAAATCTGCTTATTTAGTGCAATAATTAAAGAGAAACTGTTGTAAAAATAAAATATTTAAATATTACTTTATAAATTATTTAGTCAGTGTCTTCCCACTGCAAAATCTTTCCTCTGCGGGATTTATACTCTTAAATTTATCACAGGTGGTCACATCTTGTGCTGGCAAGTGATCTCTGCTGAATGTTTGTTGCTGAGAATTCTGAAGTCAGTACAAATAGGTCTCCCAGGATGCTCTGGGAGGAGAATTCCGCAAATCTAAACAGCCTAGGCTAAGCATCACTGGGAGGGCGGGGCTACATTTAATCAAGGTCGGATTTATGCTTTTCCTGCCCCTAAGCCAAGTATGATGCGACTCCCCTTACATGAGGAGCAGCATCCCTCCCATTCCATGTACAGCCCCCTCTTCCATGTGTATCATCCATGTACTGTAGCCCCTCCCATTCCATGTGCAGTCACCTCTATCATGTGTATCATCCATGTACTGTAGCCCCTCCCATTCCATGTGTCCCTCTATCATATGTATCATCCATGTACTGTAGCCCCTCCCATTCCATGTGCAGTCACCTCTATCATGTGTATCATCCATGTACTGTAGCCCCTCCCATTCCATGTGCAGCCCCCTCTATCATGTGTATCATCCATGTACTGTAGCCCCTCCCATTCCATGTGCAGTCACCTCTATCATGTGTATCATCCATGTACTGTAGCCCCTCCCATTCCATGTGCAGCCCCCTCTATCATGTGTATCATCCATGTACTGTAGCCCCTCCCATTCCATGTGCAGTCACCTCTATCATGTGTATCATCCATGTACTGTAGCCCCTCACATTCCATGTGCAGCCCCCTCTATCATATGTATCATCCATGTACTGTAGCCCCTCCCATTCCATGTGCAGTCACCTCTATCATGTGTATCATCCATGTACTGTAGCCCCTCCCATTCCATGTGCAGCCCCCTCTATCATGTGTATCATCCATGTACTTTGTAGAGATGTACAGAGGCGCCAAAAGTGTAAAATATGCTAAAACCATCTAAAAACGTTCAGGAGGCGGTGGTGGACCAGCCACTCCAAACAGACACGATGCTGTCGATATAGTTAATACAATTTTTTCACATACTCCTAGTGATAACTGGCAACGCGTTTCGCGGGCACAATTCCCGCTTCATCAGGCAACAAAACAACAGGAGCAATACACAGCTAGGGGTCCAGACTATGCTTGGCACCTCTGAGGACCCCTCACCGCCTCCTAAACGTTTTTAGATGGTTTTAGCATATTTTACTCTTTTGGCGCCTCTGTACATCTCTACAAAGTAAGTTATCCACCCTTGGTGGAAGGGTGATACACCCTCCTTTTTCTTCTATCGACAGAGAGCGACATCTTAACCCTGAGTGGGGACAGGTCTAATCTCCCCACCTGCATCTTCAGTGGTTGCCTATGCTGTAACCCTGGTTGTAAGTATAATTCTTACGTTACATTTAATCTCCCCCTTCCAAAACATACTACACTATAATGGGCTCTCGGTTTTCTGCTATCATCCATGTACTGTAGCCCCTCCCATTCCATGTGCATCCCCCTCTTCCATGTTTATCATCCTTGTACTGTAGCCCCTCTCTTTGATGAACAGCTCCCTAGGGCATCAGCTTCCCCTTTTCTGTTGCTTCCCATTGTCATCCTCCTGTTTCATATGTAGCAGTCCCTCTTTCATATCCACTTGCCCCCTTGGGCTTCAGCCGCCCACGGCTTGGCCCTTTGTGGCCTTTCCAGAAATCTGTCCCTGCATCCGATATGCAGAAATATATAGCTATAGGAAGTGTTTTTCATGCTGAAACCAGGAAAAGTACAGTAAATATGGGCATCCTGAATAATTTACTGCATTCTACTATACACTACAGTGCCTCTTTAAAGGGCACCCGAAGTGACATGTGACATGATGAGATAGACATGGCTATGTACAGTGCCAAGCACGCAAATAACTATGCTGTGTTGTGTTTGTTCTTTCTCTGCCTGAAAGAGTTAAACATCAGGTATGTAATTAACAGTTCCTGTCTGAGTCAGGACTGAATCAGACTACTGTGTGGCCCTCACTGATAAGAAATTACAACTATAAAACACCTAGTAGAAAATGGATTCTGAGGGCAGGAAAGAGATAAAAAAAAGGTCAATATTTCATAGATTTTAGCTCTGGCATACGTCAATGAATGCATCATTGAGCAAAAACAATAAAACAGTAAAAACTTAAAAAGTAGATTTAAATGTAAAATAGAACTGTGGAATATCTTAAAAAGTCATTTTTAAGAGAAGGAGTATAGATACAATTGTTTATTTCATTTGTTTATTTTCACCTCGGGTGTCCTTTAAACTTTGTCTTGCGGGTTTTAGGCCGCAATATCTGATCTGAATTTTATGTCCAAAAAGTGACATAAACAGACAAAACTGCAAAGGTGAGCTGCGTTCCTCACAGCACTGTAATACAACCGTGCAAAGAGAGACAGGAATATCTAGAGTTCATCAACCCGTAGCAAGCAGCTGCATGTCTGCGCCCTGTGCTTGCATCACTGGGAAATGAATACTGATTGCTCTGGGTTGAGTTGCTATGGTTATTTCACTTTGCCTAATTAAAAGGCTAGAACACGTAAATTACATGTTTTTTTCATAAACCAGCTTAAGTAAAAGAGTTCTATAATAACATTTATTGACAAATATGTAATAGGTTTAAGATTTAAAAAGAAAAAAGCTATTTAAAACATCTCTCTCTCTAGGCAAAGATCTAAATATGCCATTTAATAACTTGGAAATCACAATTTTAAGAGGTTACTTAGTTTGGGTGAATCAAGGCCTCTGAAGGTAAAAAAAATCCTTAAACAAAACCTGTAATGAAAAGAACCTCCCCTGGGGGGTACTCACCTCGGGTGGGGGAAGCCTCCGGATCTTTTTGAGGCTTCCCCCGTCCTCCTCGGTCCCAAGGCGCCGGCGAAAATCCTCCCGGAATGGCGGCGATGTAAATATTTAGCTCCCCGGCTCCAGCGCAGGCGCAGTATCGGCTCTCCGCACCGAGATAGGCGAAAATAGCCGATCTCCGTCGGGCTGCTCTACTGCGCAGGCGCAAGTCTCCTGTGCCTGCGCAGTAGAGCGGACCCGGCGAAAATCTGCTATTTTCGCCTATCTCGGTGCAGAGAGCCGCAATAGCACCTCCGCTGGAACCAGGAGAGGTAAATAAAGCAGTGCTTATCAGCACTTGTCAAGCTTGTCGAGGGAGGATTTCGGGACTCTTCGGGGGAGCCAGCGATGGACTGCCTGCAGCTACAGGAGTGGGGGAAGCCTTATTGGGACCCTGAGGCTTCCCCCTCCCGAGGTGAGTACCCCCCAGGGGAACTTTTTTTTTGTTACAGGTTCTCTTTAAAGTGTACCAAAAATGATATAAACTCGGCATAAACCCGGCACCCGCCGGAGAGATACGTAGAGGGTGCACTTCTCTTGCGCAGACTGGTCTCAACTGGCCGAAGTTTCTGGACCAGGTACTGGCGATACAGAAGACTAAGGATGGCGTTGTGGGAGCGATCGGGGCGGGAGGAAGCCCCAGGTATGTATAAAACCTTTAGTTTATATCATCTCTGGTTTTCTTTAAAGTCTTATTCCAGATTTTTTTTGTTTTGTGTTTTTAATACAGAGTAAAGTTGATAAAAACTTTTGTGGCGTTTTCACTACTGCGTCTTTCCTTATTGGAGGGCATTTCCGTCCCTTGTGGGGATAGATTATATGGCCACCAGATCAAGCCTGACAGGGATCTATCTGATCTATGCTACACACTAGGAACAGTTTTTTTTTAAATAGATTTCAGTATGAATCCAGTGGATCCAATGTGAACCAATCGTGGCTACTATTTTTCCTATGTCCTATGTAACAAGCTAGAGTGACAGGTATATGTGTTTGCCATATGCATCATGAAATATGGAGGAGTGGAAATCTTAGCCCTACCAAGAACATGTGGCTAGTGCTTACTAATTCAACACTGCCTTATGTCTCTTACTATCCACACTGCTCTTTCCATAGGTAGGGTAGACAGTTAAGGTGTCCTCTTGACACCAGTTGGTCCTCCCTCCGTACCATTCCCCCTGCCTGCAAGGACTGCATCATATTTTTTCAATCTATGGCTATCTTCACTTGCTTTGACTAACATAAGGTGGTGCCATCTAACATTAGTGTATGGGAACTAGGATTATGAGATAAATAAATAAGTGAAATGGTCCTGGCAGCTGGTGGTGAGGGGTAGCTACAGAAAACCTTACCTACAGTGGTGTGAAAAACTATTTGCCCCCTTCCTGATTTCTTATTCTTTTGCATGTTTATCACACTTAAATGTTTCTGCTCATCAAAAACCGTTAACTATTAGTCAAAGATAACATAATTGAACACAAAATGCAGTTTTAAATGATGGTTTTTATTATTTAGCGAGGAAAAAAACTCAAAACCTACATGGCCCTGTGTGAAAAAGTGATTGCCCCCCCTTGTTAAAAAATAACTTAACTGTGGTTTATCACACCTGAGTTCAATTTCTGTAGTCACCCCCAGGCCTGATTACTGCCACACCTGTTTCAATCAAGAAATTACTTAAATAGGAGCACTTCAAAAGCTAGACATCATGCCAAGATCCAAAGAAAATCAGGAACAAATGAGAACAAAAGTACTGTAATTGAGATCTATCAGTCTGGTAAAGGTTATAAAGCCATTTCTAAAGCTTTGGGACTCCAGCGAACCACAGTGAGAGCCATTATCCACAAATGGCAAACACATGGAACAGTGATGAACCTTCCCAGGAGTGGATGGCCGACCAAAATTACCCCAAGAGCGCAGAGAAAACTCATCCGAGAGGCCACAAAAGGCCCCAGGAAAACATCTAAAGAACTGCAGGCCTCACTTGCCTCAATTAAGGTCAGTGTTCACAACTCCACCATAAGAAAGAGACTGGGCGAAAACGGCCTGCATGGCAGATATCCAAGGCGCAAACCACTTTTAAGCAAAAAGAACATTAAGGCTTGTCTCAATTTTGCTAAAAAAACATCTCAATGATTGCCAAGACTTGTGGGAAAATACCTTGTGGACCGCCGAGACAAAAGTTGAACTTTTTGGAAGGTGCGTGTCCTGTTAAATCTGTCGTAGAAGTAACACAGCATTTCAGCAAAAGAACATCATACTAACAGTAAAATTTGGTGGTGGTAGTGTGATGGTCTGGGGTTGTTTTGCTGCTTCAGGACCTGGAAGGCTTGCTGTGATAGATGGAACCATGAATTGTACTGTCTACCAAAAAATCCTGAAGGAGAATGTCCGGCCATCTGTTTGTCAACTCAAGCTGAAGCGATCTTGGGTGCAGCAGCAGGACAATGACCCAAAAGACACCAGCAAATCCACCTTTGAATGGCTGAAGAAAAACAAAATGAAGACTTTGGAGTGGCCTAGTCAAAGCCCTGACCTGAATCCTATTGAGATGTTGTGGTATGACCTTAAAAAGGCAGTTCATGCTAGAAAACCCTCAAATAAAGCTGAATTACAACAATTCTGCAAAGATGAGTGGGCCAAAATTCCTCCAGAGCGCTGTAAAAGACTTGTTGCAAGTTATCGCAAACGCTTGATTGCAGTTATTGCTGCTAAGGGTGGCCCAACCAGTTATTAGGTTCAGGGGGCAATTTCTTTTTCACACAAGGCCATGTAGGTTTTGAGTTTTTTTTCTCACTAAATAATAAAAACCATCATTTAATTAAAACTGCATTTTGTGTTCAATTATGTTATCTTTAACTAATGGTTAACAGTTTTTGATGAGCAGAAACATTTAAGTGTGACAAACATGCTAAAGAATAAGAAATCAGGAAGGGGGCAAATAGTTTTTCACACCACTGTATATAAAAAAGTAACAGGTAGGGAAGAATTTAAAAGCACAGGTTTTTTGTTTTTTTTTTAACTCGGACAGGCTTTAAAGGGAAGGTTCAGGGACTAGCTAAAAAAAATAAAAATCCATTTCCACTTACCTGGGGCTTCCTCCAGCCCGTGGCAGGCAGGAGGTGCCCTCGGCGCCGCTCCGCAGGCTCCCGGTGGTCTCCGGTGGCCGACTCGACCTGGCCAGGCCGGCGGCCAGGTCGGGCCTCTTCTGCGCTCCATGGTGCGTTCCACGCCGGCGCGCTGACGTCATCGGACGTCCTCCGGGCTGTACTGCGCAGGCTCAGTAGTTCTGAGCCTGCGCAGTACAACCCGGAGGACGTCCGATGACATCAGCGCGCCGGCGTGGAACGCACCATGGAGCGCAGAAGAGGCCCGACCTGGCCGCCGGCCTGGCCAGGTCGGGTCGGCCACCGGAGACCACCGGGAGCCTGCGGAGCGGCGCCGAGGGCACCTCCTGCCTGCCACGGGCTGGAGGAAGCCCCAGGTAAGTGGAAATGGATTTTTATTTTTTTTAGCTAGTCCCTGAACCTTCCCTTTAATTTACAGTTGCCTGTACATTTGGATGTTGTAAGGGTACGTTTCCACTAGTGCAGTGCAATTCTGTTGTGGAAAACACGTAAACGAATTCACATGCAGATTCGCTCTAGTGGAAACAGGCCCTAAGTGAACCAAGATTTGTTTTACTAGCTCTTGCGACATAACTCCGCCAATAAATCACCCCCCATATCTGACTGGAACCAGGAAGTGTTAAATAAAGTTTACTCAGAGATCAGAGAAGAGAAAAAAAAAGAGAGAGACAAAGGAAACCAAAGCATGGTGTCTGTGTGCAGTTTATCCCCTGTAAAGGTAGCCATACATCTAGTGATGTATGGGCAGATTTGACCAAGAGATAAATCTCTCTCTAATTGAATCTGATAAGAGAGAGATCTGTCAACTGCCCATACACCACAGACCGATTCCCGATCAATTTCATGCTGAAATCGGCCTTGTGCGCCGCATCCGTCTGCCTCCCCCCCCCCAACGCTGTGCCCCCTAATAAAAAATGTCCCCCTGGTGCCTCGTGCAAACTTTACATTACCTGTCCGTGGCCTGCTGCTGCGCTTGTCCCTCTGCTGCCTCCAGGATATCGCCTCTGCATACATGCACGCCACATGGTTTCCTAGTAAGGGTGTGTGTTTGTGACATCATACGCGCACCCTTACTAGGAAACCACGTGAGGCGCATGTGTATGGAGAGGGGAATGTGCCCGGAGCAGTGGAGGGACAAGCGCAGGCCCCGGAGAGGTAATGTATACTTTACTCGGGGCACATTATTCATTAAGGGGGACAGCGCCGGGGGTTTCACCGCATTTGAAATTTCACACTGTTACCAATCAAGCAAGTTGGCCCAACATTTTGCAGCATGCGCAAATGACAATGTGACAAATTTTTTATCCCCCGAAATTGGTTGCGTTGTCAGTCGGGCATGCACTTGGTGGCACCGATTTTCATCCAATTAGATTATAATAATCGAATCAGATGGTCGATCGGCCGCTAAGTCGCCTGATGTATGGGGCCACCTTAAAGAGAATCTGTACTCTACAATTCTTACAATAAAAAGCATACCATTCTATTTATTATGTTCTCTTGGGCCCCTCTGTGCAGTTTCTGCCACTCCCTGCTGCAATCCTGGCTTGTAATTGCCAGTTTTATGCAGTGTTTACAAACAAAAGACATAACACGTGATAGGCTGAGAGGAGCTCAGTGTGTGAGTCATACAGAGTGTGCAGGGGGCCTGGAAAGGGTGTGTATAGCTTCTATCCAATCACAAACAGCACAGCACATTCCAGCTTGACTGCCTCAGCCCGACAGACCCGACAGAGGAGAGAAGATTAGATCATATAACAGAGATAATACAGCCACTGTGCAACTAGGAAAGGCTGCAGTTAGATAGAGCACATTACAACAGGTATAGGAACTTATAGGATGGAAGAAATAAGGATGAAAAATGTCTCTTTAAGAGATCTGCTGTAACTCACAAGATAAGATCAGAAAGCAGCATCAGGCCAGTTATCCAATTTCTTAAATCAAAATGGCAACAGAGAGACTCTAGTTGGTGTTACACTAAAGGCTCCTGTGAAGAAGGCTAGTGGGCTTTGTATAAACCAGGAATACAGTGCAGCTGGCATATTTTCGTACTCAAATAATGATGCTGATATATAAAGAATCATAATTCACTAAAAACTTGCATTCTGTGCTACTGTTAGTATAATCATCTTAATATCATCTTATTTAAAACCACACCGTCACGTGATCCATGCTATCCACATTATCACTCCCCATTCAAGTAAAGTTTCAAACACAATCTCCAAAGACTACACGAAGGTCAGACAGTGGAACACACACTACCATTCTCTTGTTCTAACATATCTTAGAATGAGTGGCTACACCAAGCAGGATGTATTACGTGTCACACCGAAACAACAGACTAAAGGAAAATGGCTTTCAACATTGCCTACTGTATGCAGTTGATGTACAGTAACAGATCAGCAAACTATGTTGACAGATATCATTGCAGCTCTTTTTATAGTGCAACCCACTGCCTGTTTCCCTATAGGAAACCTGGCAGTAGTAATGTTATAATTGTTATACTGAAAGTAACATTAATTATTTGCATATTTTGCTGTACTTTATGAATATAGATTTAGACCAGTGTTTCCCAGTTCTGGTTCTCGAAAACGGGTGGTTTATGTTTCCAGATCTCAAACTAGTGTAACAAGTGTATACATGAATCGATATGGCCTTAAAAGAAGCACTCTACAGACTTCATCATTGTGTGACAAGAGATGGAAAAGTGAATTGATAGAAGGCCATACTCTCTGCTATAGCTACTGCACCTGGGGTATTTGTGCTCTGATCTGTATAAATTAAATCTTCCATGTTACAACAGGATTGATTTAACAAGAAGACCAGACACTGGCCCCGCCCTACACCGCCAACTGTCTGTGCTTTAGTCTGGAATTTTTTTAGGCTTCTCAGACTGTGCCATCCTCCTTCCAGCCTGAACAGTACAAAATAATGCTATCTAGACACCCAGTAGCAGCCACACCCACAAAGCCTGAAATATGACTCTCACAGCAGATTCTTGTCATGTGATCAAGGACTTTTAATGGCAGAAAGCTTTTTTAGCAACATTTGAGCACTCTCATTACTAAGCAGTTACTAGGTTTTCCATTGCCCTCATCTTGATAAATCAACTCATAAGTATTTTGGAAAACCTCATCAGATAGGGTGTTAACCTTACCTCAGTTATCGCTGGACTTGCCTTTGCCCATACAGTGAGGCCGATTTTTCAGAACAAGTGCAAAGAGCAAAGAAAGAAATGTGGTGTAAAATTGACGTGTAACAGTTTTTCAAAGGGACCAATCATAATGCTTGATCTGGTCATGTGTTTCGTTTCTACATCAGTTGTGCTCTGGTTTCCTTTGCACTGGTTTTAATAAATCTGCCCTAATGTGTTGATAATTTGTTCAAAAAGCCACAAAAGAGTGGAGTAGAACTTACCGTGAAAGAAAAGCTCAGAACCAGTGGATGCAGACAGCACTTCCGACATTAATGTACCCCTAAAACAGCTGAGATGTCCAGATTTTGGACACAACTGGCCTTGTTTAAGGTCCAGTCCAGAAGGTGTAAACAAGTACAGACTTCTGTGTCCACTGCAAAGAGCTTCTGAAGAAGGACTCTATCTAGAGCTCCAGCTGTCCCCAGGTGCAGTAGAAAATCTTTATTAGTGGTGGCCTTCAGAAGTCTCAGAGAACCATATCGGGAAACACTGAACCACACTAAAGCAAAAAATTCATAAAAACAAAACAAACCCAAACAGTTGCTACTACATAGATCTGATCTACAGATGAGTGCAAAACCGATATTCAAAATATTTGTGTATGTGGTATTGTTTATTTTTTTTTTTTAACAACCGAAGGCAAAATAAATACTTTAAAATAATACTAAAAAAAATTCCTCCTATTAGAAGTTACTATAAAACTTGCAAGCTGTACATCAGTGTTGCACCATGAAGCTCATACAGGGTTTTTTGTTTGTTTTTTTCAGTGTAAAAATATACAGGTTTGCCGCTTTCACAGGCAGCATAAAGGTCCAATTGCTAGTCATTTCCCAGAGGCCGAATTGCTTACTATTTCATACTTCGCCTACCCAGATCACTGTGTTGCCCCGTCTGATTCCTGACACCTCACAATGTAGGATGTTTTGCCTTCCGTTGATTAAAAACAGAGAATCCTTAGCTGATGTGATGATATACTGTCCGAACAGACCGCTGTCTTTTATTATTCTGTTTTTCTCATTCCATGGCCAGTCTTCTTGTGCTACTGGGTCTTTGAGATTCTTTAGCATGTCCACCCTTCCCGAAGACAGTTCTACAAAGAGGACATCTGTCTGTAGATGTGATGCAGCATAGATATAATACTGATTGCCCTCTGTGAAAGATGACTGAAAAGTTACATCGGAAATGTGCAAGTTTGTTTGTAGGTCGTAGATCAATTTAATTTCACCTTGGAAAGTAATTGTTTGAATTCTGATCCGGCCACTTACTTCATCAGTGCTGACCAAATAACGTCCGTCTGAAGAAATGTAGGGTGCCCCGGTTATATTGCCGTTAGGGCCTATGACGGTGTAGGTAACGCTATCTAATATTACCTGAGGTAGTGCAGTTAAGAAGTTGTTTTGTTTACACTGCACAAAATAATAGCCACCCAGGTGGGAATACGCCATGTTCTGCGGGACACAGCTTGAGTTCTTGAAGCTGATAGTCCTGATCTGTGTCAGGGCTTCAAGGTCGATTATATGGATTGCGGGCTGAGTTTTATTGAAGATGAATCCAAAACTAAAAATAATTAAAAAAGAGAAACAAAATTAATTTCCGAATACTTGGCTTTGGGTTACTAAAGGTTTAAAGTGGAGCTACAGTCTGTCACAACATACAATAAAAACTTGCCCATATAGTTATCCTATTTGCCTTTATCCCAAAGTAATGCCATTTGTGTAAAAATCTAAATTCTCATCTGGGGTACAGTCCAGAAAATCTGGAAGCAGCCATGCAATGTACACCTGATATATTTTCTAGCTAAGAATATTTTCCAGTAAGAAAGAAACAACAACCTGTGGCTTGTATTGACTGCAGCTCTTCAGGTGTATACACATATGCTCAATATTTCCTCAATTTGCGTTGTAATCAAGATCAAGCTCAATGCTACGGGTGAAACTGCGAGGCACCAATACTGTCCACACATTTCACTAGGCAATAGTCAAGTGATGTGTTTTTTGTCTAGAAGAAGGGAGGAAGGATGACGGCGCTAGGAACAATGAGGTGCTTCCACAGACCGGTAAGGAGTTTTCTTGCCGATTGTTTAACAATCTAGCATGCCAGATCATTAAGCCATCTCAGGAGGCACCTTTAAACAAGGTAGATTCCTGGCCAAGATGCCCCTGTCCGTCTGCCTAGGCCAAGAACAGTCTAACTAGTGTACTAGGCTTTACATTACTTGTCAAGATAAAATCCTTAACCTGTTTGCTTTGTAAACAGTGGCATGTTGCTATTGAGGGGGAGGAGAGATGAAGGAGGACAATATGGAGGAGAAGGAGGACCATGTAACTGGGGTCGTTTGAGCATTGTTTTTGTTAAAGATCCGCCGTACTGAATCTTTAAGCGATATCGGAGGGCTTGTGTATGCACGCTAGATTCTCTGCTAAGAGTGTCATCTAACTGGTTTACCTAGCTTTACTTTAGCCTTAGTTCTTTCCCAAACTTTTCCTCAAGTCTCACCAACAATGTCCTTTGTGCATGTAACCCTACATATACACAGGTGGGATAGTTAGTGCTTTCTCAATATCTTTTTACCATTGGGGTATCTGAAGGGTTGAGGGAACTTGAGGTAAACTCTGGCCTACCCTCAATACTTTAACAATTGACCCTTCTAATACTTCATAAAAAAAGATGACGACTACGTTTCCGGTGGGAGCCCTTTCTCAAGTGCCTAAAGCACTTAAAAAAGGACTCTCACCCGAAATGTCCTGCTGGTTGCCACTATGTTCTTCCTAATTGTTGGTTGAGCTTGAGTCATCATATGGTTCTGGACAGAGGTGGTGGACTACCCTGAAGCACTCAGGTGCTCCCACATTCTACACTCTTGATTTATGTAGCCTACAAGATATCTGCATACTTTCCCTCTAATAGATCCTAACACTAATTTAGGGATCATGCTGCCAAAAAACACCCTTGACCAAAGGGCGTCACCCTGGATACAGTACAGCTTCCCCCTTTCCCTCCACCTCCCCATTGGCATAGCATGACAATGACAGCCTAGCAATTCATAGTCCCAACTAAGGGCACTATCAGCAATGGAATCAGAACAAAAGAATGAAAATTCCTGATCCAGCTACGATCAGGACAATAGGGGCAATACTTACTTGAAGAGCACACAACAGGTGTATTAGAAGTATCAGTGAAAGCTGTGATGAAAGGAAATAATGGTAGCGGAGGTACAGACAATATTTCATAGAGATTAACAGCTCTACATGCTGAAGTTCCCTACTATTATGTGTGTTTGGGTTAGCAGACTTAAAGCGGAAATCCACTATAACTTGATGTAATATAATTCTATTTACTTATTCGTTCTACCTATTCTGTGCCACATAAGGCAAAGGGCCCACCCCCATTATGGAAAAACACCATGGCATTTTTTTCTGGGGGCTGGGTTACCTCTTCCATAGCCCAGCCTACAACTCTATGACTGTTCCCCAGCTCTATGGCCGCGGTGGTATCGCATGAGGTTTCCTCTCTCCTCAAAGGGTAATGCCGCGCAATAACACCTTAACTACAGAGCTGGGGGCGGGCTAAAGAGCTGGAGGATGGGCTGTGGGGGTGGTAACCCAGACTCCAGGAAAAACACCATGGCGTTATTCCATAATGTAGGCGAGATCTGAACCTTACATGACATGATGTGGGCGGAGCTGGTGAGTAAATAGTATTGCAGCTATCGCAATTCATTATAACATAGAGAGTGCATTGAAACTAACTTAAAATTACATTGGATTTCTGCCTTTAAGTGAACCTGAGATCAGAAGATACGGCAAATTTTATTTACCTGGGGCTTCCTTGAGCCCCATCCTTGCCAGCCGCTTCTTTGTCCTGGGATCAGCACCAGTAATTGGGCTGGACGCGCACTTCTGCTCCCGTCCCATAGAACGTTCTGCGCCTGCGCAGTAGTACTGTGCAGGAGCAGAATGCTCCCAGGGATGGGAGTGCAGTGGGGGTGTGGCCTAACCACGCATGTGCAAAAGCCCACGACTGGCCGGATTACCAGGGCCGATTCCAGGACAACCGAGTGGCCGATAAGGACAGTGAAGGAGTGATCGCTCATGGGGCTACAGGAAGCCCCAGGTAAGTATAAACATATACACTTTAAGATATAATTGCATATGCACAGGTTCATATTATATGAATAATAGAGATGGCCCGAACGGGTCGCCGGCAAACGGTTCCCGGCGAACTTCAGGGGTTCGCAATCGCGGAGAACCGCAAACTTTTCCGGAAGTTCGGTTCGCCCCCATAGTGCATCATGAGGGTAACTTTTGACCATCTACATCACAGTCAGCAGGCACATTGTAGCCAATCAGGCTACACTCCCTCCTGGAGCCCCACCCCCTTATAAAAGGCAGGCAGTGTCCGGCTTTTCACTCACTGGTGTGCCTGCATTAATTAGAGAACGGAGAGCTGCTGTGCAGAGACCTGTAGGGAAAGGCTAGTTAGGCTCTTGTAGGCTTCTTAGCTTGCTCCTTGCTGATTCTTATTGCTAAAAAAGCACCCCTCAACAGCTCTTTTGAGAGCTAATCTACGTGAGCGCACGCAGTGTCACTGTGCCTGTCCGGTACCTGTGTGTGTGTGTGACAGGTGCACATTTGTAGTACCCATCACTGCATATACCTACCTGTTGTGTTCAGTGCATCCACCTACCTACGTGAGTGCACGCAGTGGGAGATACCACTCCGTGCATACCTGTTAACTGCACCTGTGTGACTGCACATTGTATTAGTCAAGTCAGTGCATATCTTTCACTTCATCCCCCCCCGATATGGACAAAACGGACAAAACAGGTAGAGGCAGAGGTAGAGGCAGACCCAGAGGAAAGCCACCCGGCAGGTCTGTGCGAGGTCATGCTGATGTGATTTTGTGCGGCCCTGGACCAAAGTACAGTGCTCAGAAGAAGGCATATACCATAAACTCCCAAGATTGTCAGGACATGGTTGACTATTTAACACAGAACACCTCATCTTCCGCAGCCACCAACGCTACTCCAAGTACCACATCCACTACATTTCACAGTTCGCAGGAGTTATTTGGTGGGGAAATCACTGATGCACAGCCATTACTGTTACAACCAGATGAAGGCGCTAAGCAAGTTACACCCCTCATACGTCTGAGTTAGCCGACACTATGGACGTAACGTGTGAGGAGGAGGAGGATGATGAAGTACCTGCTGTTAGTGCAGTTTTGGAGGTGTCTGAGGCAAGCGAAGCTGGGCAGGATGATTATGATGATGACGATGATACGGATGCCACGTATGTTCCCAATACAGGAGATGAACAGGGGGACAGTTCAGAGGGGGAGTCAGAGAGGAGTAGGAGGAGACGATTTCCTGAAAGAAGCAGGTGGAGCTCGTCATCAGAAACAGCTGGTGGCAGTGTCCGGCGCCTTGTATCGCCATCTATGGACAGCCAGCCAACATGCCCTTCAACGTCAGCTGCTGATGCCACCATAGTGCCATCACTCCAGGGGGGCTCAGCGGTTTGGACATTTTTTAATGTGTCTGCCGTAGATCAGAGCAATGCCATCTGCTCTCTCTGCCTCCAAAAATTGAGCCGTGGAAAGGCCAACCCCCACGTAGGGACAACTGCCTTACGAAGGCACATGGAGAAAAGGCACAAACTGCAATGGGAAGAGCACCAGAGGAAAAGCAGCACACAAAAGAAAAGCCACCCTCCTTCTCCTCTTCCTCCTTCAGATGCAGCATCTTCAGCCGCTTTCTCCCTTGCACCTTCACAGCCACCCTCCTCCACTCCGCCTCTGACCTTGAGCAGTTCCTGCTCCTCTGCTCACAGCAGCCAGGTGTCTGTGAAGGAAATCTTTGAGCAGAAGAAGACAATTTCTGCCAGTCACCCCCTTGCCCGGCGTATGACAGCTGGCTTGGTGGAACTGTTAGCTCGCCAGCTGTTACCATACCAGCTTGTGGACTCTGAGGCCTTCCATAAATTTGTGGCCATTGGGACACTGCAGTGGAAGATGCCAGGCCGCAATTATTTCTCTAAAAACGCGAAACCCAAACTGTACTGTGAAGTTGAGAGGCAAGTGGTATCATCTTTGGCACACAGCGTTGGGTCAAGGGTCCATCTGACCATGGTTACCTGGTCTGCCAAGCATGGTCAGGGCAGGTACATTAGTTACACAGTCCATTGGGCCAACCTGGTGACCAATGGCAAGCAGGGAGTACGTGGCTGTGCAGCGTACCAACTTGTGACACCTCCATGGCTTGCAGGCAGGCCTCCTGCCACCTCCTCTCCTCCTGCTACATCCTCTTCGCTGTCGTCGTCCTCCTCCTCCTTGGCTGAGTAGCAGTTCAACTCTACTGGTGCTGCGATCTCCTCTCCAGCTACACAGTCCCAGCTTCCCAGGGCCTATTCTGCATGCCAGGTACGATGGGGTCACGTCATCTTAGACATGTCTTGCCTCAAAGCGGAAAGTCACACTGGAGCAGCTCTCCTGACTGCTCTTAACAAACAGGTGGATCAGTGGCTGACTTAGCACCAGCTGGAGATCGGCAACGTGGTGTGTGACAATGGCAGCAATCTCATTACCGCTTTGAATTTGGGAAAGTTGACACATGTACCCTGCATGGCACATGTGCTGAATCTAGTCATTCAAAGATTTGTGTCAAAGTACCCAGGCTTAGAGGACATCCTGAAGCAGACCAGGAAGTTGTGTGGGCATTTCAGGCGGTCTTACACGGCCATTGCATGCTTTGCGGACATTCAGCGGAGATACAAGTTGCTGGTGAGATGCCTGATTTGTGATAGCCTGACTCGCTGGAATTCGACCCTCCTTATGTTCTCACGTCTGCTAGAACAGGAGAAAGCCATCACCCAGTACCTCTACAACTACAGTAGAAGGACACAGTCTGGGGAGATGGGGATGCTCTGGCCCAACAACTGGACACTCATGCGAAATGCATGCAGGCTCATGCTGCCATTTGAGGAGGTGACCAACCTGGTGAGTCGCAGTGAAGGCACCATCAGCGTCTTGATCCTGTATGTTTACTTCCTGGAGCTTGCTGTGCGTAGAGTGGTGGATCAAACTGTGGAGGAGCGTGAACAGGAACAGTTATGGGAGGAAGCGTTGTGGGATAAATTCTCATCAGAACCAGATGTTTCCTCTACACCTGCGACAGCACAGAGGGGGAGGAAGAAGAGGAGGAAGAGTCGTGAGGGGAAGAGGAGTCAGACTCGGATGATGAGGAAGTTGTTTCTTTGGAGGAGGAGGAGGCGGCGGCAGAAGAAAAACCGCAGCAGGCATCGCAGGGGGCTTGTGCTGCTCAGCGTTCCCGTGGTATTGTTCGTGACTGGGGGGGGAGGAGGAGGACTTACCTGACGTCACTGAGGAAGAGCAAGAGGAGATGGATAGTACGTCTGGATCCAACTTTGTGCAAATGGCATCTTTCATGCTGTCCAGCCGGTTGAGGGACCCCCGTATAAAAAAACTCAAGGGGAATGAGCTGTACTGGATGGCCACACTACTAGACCCTCGGTATAGGCACAAAGGGGCGGACATGTTACCAGCTCACCTGAAGGCAGAAAGGATGCAGCACTTGCAGAGCAAGCTGGCAACTATGCTTTACAATGCGTTTAAGGGGGATGTCACAGCACAACGCAATAAAGGTACCATGTCCACGCAGGCAAGGACAGGACGCTCCAGCGATCTCATGGTGATGTTGGACATGCGTACATTCTTTAGTCAAATGCCTCGCCTTGGCCCTTCCGGATCCACCCTCCACCAACGCCTCGACCGGCAGGTAGCTGACTACCTGGCCTTAAGTGTGGATGTAGACATTGTGAGCAGCGATGAACCCTTGGACTACTGGGTGCGCAGGCTTGACCTGTGGCCAGAGCTGTCCCAATTTGCCATCCAACTTCTGTCTTGCCCTGCCTCAAGTGTCCTGTCAGAAAGGACCTTCAGCGCAACTGGAGACATTGTCACTGAGAGAAGTCGCCTAAGTCACAAAAGTGTTCAGTACCTCACCTTTATCAAAATGAATGAGGCATGGATCCCGAAGGGCTACTGCCCGCCCCAAGACCAAGCACACCCAAGATAATAAGGTCGTTGCTTCATTGTGGACAGACCAACTTGATCAGCTGGACAGTCACTGTTGTTCTATCATTGAGCTACAACAGCCCGGTCACCATATGGGCTTAAAAACCGCCTATGGCCTGCACTCTCGCCATGGTGCGCACCAGTCCAGCACGGCCGTCACAACACAAACAGCTGTTTGCGGTGCGTTACACCGTGAGTTTGGTGTATCAGTGTGAAGCAGTACTCTAATTACACTCCTTGATTGATGTATACACATGCAAGATGTTTGAAAGCACTTTAGGCCTGCAATTTAGCATTCAATGTGATTTCTGCCCTTAAAACGCTGCTTTGCGCCCAATCCAGATTATTCCCTGGGGCTTTTTGCGTCTATCCCACTCCGCCATGCCCCCCTCCAGGTGTTTGACCCCTTGAAACATCTTTTCCATTACTTTTCTGGCCAGCATAAGTGTTTCTAGTTTTCTAAGTTCGCCTCCCTATTGAAGTCTATTGCGGTTCGCGAAAGTTTGTGCGAACCGAAATTTTGCGGAAGTTCGCGAACCCATTTCGCGAACCGAAAATCGGAGGTTTCGGGCCATCTCTAATGAATAACTTGGCACAATATATAAACATACAATTATTATGTTTTGACAGCCACCTCTTACCGAATATGATTAATAATGAGATTGGTTGGGGGAATGAACAAATCATCCACTTCCTCAAAGGCAGTGCGAATAATGTTCTGTCCTTCTCCCATGCTCGCTTCCGATAGAACCTAAAATGGTCCAATAAATAAAGACAACAATGTTAAATACTAGACATGAAAAGTATAAATTGCTTACAGGTAAAAAAAGACCATTTCAGTCATTTCCTAAACAGTGTTTAGGGGTGCTGTCAATTCTTCCCTGTTGCCTATATATAAAAAATGTGTAAAACATTTTATGGCCAGCTGCCCCCCAGATTCACACACTGTTTATTTGGTAATTAGGGCTAGGGTCCCTTTCATGAAGATTGATCTCATCGCAGAGGAAGGGTCCAGTACAGAACAATCTCATAGCTCCCAACTGTCCCTCTTTTGAAAGGATAATCCCTCTTTGGGAGCACTGTCCCTCTGTCCTCCTCATTTGTCCCTCTTTCAGGACTTTGTCCCTCTTTCTATGTAAATATATATATTTCTCTACTGAAAAATGTGTTTGATTGACTCTAATCTTTATTCCCATCCTTTAAAGAGAGACTGAAGCGAGAATAAATCTCGCTTCAGACCTCAGAGTTAGCAGGGGCATGTGTGCCCCTGCTAAAACGCCGCTATAGCGCGGCTTAACGGGGGTCCCTTCACCCCCAAATCCCCCTCCGTGATGCGGGGGAGCGCTTCCTGGTTGGGGCAGGGCTAACCGCCGCAGCCCTGCCCCACGCGCGTCTGTCAGCGCGTATCTCCGCCTCTCCCCCGCCCCTCTCAGTCTTCCTTCACTGAGAGGGGCGGAGGAGAGGCGGCAATGCGCGGCTGATAGACACGACTGGAGGCAGGGCTGCAGCCGTTAGCCCTGCCTCCAGGAGCGACCAAGTCTGCAACCAAGTGTCGCAGTGGGGGGTTTGGGGGTCAAGGGACCCCCGTTTAGCGGCGCTATTGCGGCGGTTTAGCAGGGGCACACGTGCCCCTGCTAACAATGAGCTCTGAAGCGAGATTTATTCTCGCTTCAGAGTCTCTTTAAATTGATATATTACTAATTTTAAAATGTTAATATGAAGGAAAATGAACCAGGATAGAAAGGACCAGTGTGGTTTGAATTGTAAAACAACATTTTTCTTATGAAATCTTTATGGTATGTGTGACTAGGGGTGTGATAGGGGAGTGATCAGGGGTGTGGCAGGGGCGTGGCTTACGTGTCCCTCTTTCTCATCTCAAAAAGTTGGGAGGTATGCAATCTGCATGCAAACTGTTTTTGGAAGCTAACATCCTCCATTGTGTTAATTTTGGTGCATCTTTTTTCAATGCAAGTTGTGTACCCTGCCTATAATTGGGCTCTGCACATCTATGCTGCTAGTCGTTCAGATGTAGCCTGCCTTGGGAAGTGCTGCCACCTTTACCTGCTAGATAAAAAAAAAAAAGAAAAGTATTCTAAATCTGTTACATTTCAGACCTTTAAAGTAGTGTGCTGTATTGGGAAAATAATCATGGGTGTACAGAGGCAGCAAGTGTACCAAACATGATAGAAGGCAAGCTTCCTCCTTCACCAATCAGCTTCGCCTAACATCAGTAAGGCCTGGTTATTATTTTTTATCATTATTTTCACCATCATTCACATTATATTATTTATGAGACTGGAAATAAACTGAAAACACCAACAATTTAAAAAAAAGATCTGTACACTGCCAGAAACACATCATTTATCACCATTTTAGTATTTTTTAATTGTCATAAAAGCTGAAAAAAAGAAAATATTGCCAGAAAAAAATAGCACAGCTAAAGTGTACCAGAGACCAAAAATAATAAAAGATTTATACATACCTGGAGCTTCCTCCAGCCTCATGGGCACGGATCGCTCCCACGCCGCCGTCCTCTGCTGCCTGCAGCTCTGGTATCGGGTCCCGCTATTTCGGACAGTAGCGGCAGGTCTGCGCAAGAGGAAGTGCGCTCTCTACATATCTCTCCAGCGGCCGCCGGAGAGTTACATAAAAAGCGCACTTCACTTGTGCAGACTGGCTGCTACTGTCCGAAATAACGGGATCCGATACCAGAGCTGCAGGCAGGGGAGGACGGCGGCGTAGGAGCGATCCGTGCCCATCAGGCTGAAGGAAGCCCCAGGTATGTATAAATCTTTTTTTATTTTTGGTCTCTGGTTTCCTTTAAGTATTCAGTTTATAAAGCTTTTCTCATAATTATCTCTTCTTATCTGTTTTACACCTTAAGTTTATATATTTTATGCAGCCAACAAGTAAAAAAGTAAAACAAATATGGTTGAAAAGTAATATTTAAGTAATGATAATCAGGAACAAAATATTTAAGGTATTTTGTAGGTAAGGTGATACATAAATAAGGACTGATAATTCATTCAATCAATCAATTCAATCTTTGGTCAAAACAGCATGCAGCTCAAGAAGTCAAACAGAAACAAAAGCCCCTCAACTAAAAACAACATTGCCTTTTATAAGTCAGCCTGAAGTGATTTTTAAATAAAAAAACAGATACTTACCTAAAAAGGGGAAGGCTCTGAGTCATATAGAGCGTCCGTATTCCACTCCTGATACCCTCGTTCCAGTGCTGTAACTCCCATTAGCAGTCATCGACCGATGGGTCGAAGGCTGCTCTCTTCTGCCGCGGGAGGTTTTGGAATCCTTCAGGAACCTGAGTGCTCCCAAAGACAGTCTGCTCCATACTGTGCATGCAAGACGGACAGCTCCGCAGTGCGCATGCGGGAGCATGTTCCCTTGTGCACTTGCGCATACGCAATATGGAGTGCCTCAGAGCCTTCCGCTTCTTAGGTAAGTATTTCATATGTGGTAATCCTTGTTCTGGCATAAGGCCAAGCAGAAAGTGATGCTCTCTAGTGCTCTTTTCCTGTGGCGGAAATACAAATTGCGTGGAAGTGTACTGAACAAAATCTGCTTCCATGCATGTGTGCCGCAACGCGAAAACTTTTAAAAAGTCTGCGTCGCCATAGACTTACATGACTTCCGGTCCATCCGTCCTACATTGCCGTGCAAGCAGGCCCCCAACATCCTGTTTCCCTCGTGTCGGCAGTGCGGCGACAATGCCACTTCCGGCGCATCACGTTGCACCATACGGCTATGAAAGGCCCCCTAGACTTTCAATGTATCAGGCCCCTTTCACACTGGGACGTTGCTATACCGTTTTTACCGCAGGGTAATGCTACACCAATGAGTGCGAGCCGATGCGATGGATGTGACTTTTTTTGGCCGCTTGCCGACGTGGGGGAAACAGTGCACTAGGTGCCGGGATTGAGCGGTGATGTGCGGCGGACCGGAAGTCATGTAAGTCTATGGCAAAGCAAGCTCTTTTAAAAGTTATCACTTTTCAATACACTTCTGCACATTTCGTATTTCCACCACAGGAAGTGCGCGCTAAAGAGAGCCGTACTTCATCGGATTGCATTGCACCAGCAACGAAGGCCAGCAGTAGGGAACCGGCCTCACCGCTACTGCAGGGTAACGCAATGCAATGAAAATGCCCCACTGTGAAAGGGGCCTGAAGCTTTTAGGAAAAAGCATCAACTCTCTTTGGATTACATCGTCAAAGCAGTTTTTAAATCACCGGCGCTCAGGAATGCACTGAAAAGTGTGAGAAGGCCCTGGGAGATTTTCTATTCCCCATACAAAAACTAATCCTCCCTCTGCCTTTGGTAATGAATCTCGGCAGATGATCTGCAGGCCGGTATTTCCTGAGAGCGGCACTTACACCCTCTCGTTGGAGGTTCCGTGTTCTCTGGCAGTAACCAGAGGGGATTTATAGCGAGCTGTGCCTCCTCCATTGTGATACATAAATAAAAGCAATGAGGGGATGCTGCCTCATGTCACAGCAGTGCATCACATACAACACTATCACATCCTACCACTCGGACATCCAGATTCCGGATGTTTATTGCATGTTCCATTTAAAGAGGAACTGCAGTGAAAATAATGTAATGAGGAAAAGTGTTTATTTTTTACAATAATAATTTATAAATGATTTAGTCAGTGTTTGCCCATTGTAAAATCTTTCCTCTCCCTGATTTACATTCTGACATTTATCACATGGCGACATTTTTACTGCTGGCAGATGATGTCTGTGGAAAGAGATGATGCATTTTGGGCAGTTGGAAACAGCTGTTATTTCCCACAATGCAACAAGGCTCCCACAGTGTGATGTCAGCACCATGGGCCTGACATCACACTGTGGGAGGGGTTTCACCTCAATATCAGCCATACAGAGCCTCCTGAGGATCCGTTTGAGAGAAGGTAAAGATTCTTGTGGGAAAGGAGGTATCAGCTACTGATTGGGAGGAAGTTCCTTTTCAACCACCTAAAGACAGCGTCACGCCGATAGGCGTGAACGCGACGGCTCCCCCAGGACCGCACACTTCCCTGCTTGAATCAGCTCTGTCATCAGTCTACCAGTGGCGGTCGCTGCTAGGAGACTGTTAGACGGCGAAACCCCCTTCTATTTACAATGTACAGCACTGCAATCTACGGCAGCGCTGTACTGGGGACAGCCGTGTCACTCGGTTGTTCCCTGGAGAGGCCCAAGAGCGGTCAGCTCTCATAGGCTGATGCCTATGACAGCCGATCACTGGGACTGGCTGGCGGGGGGAGTGTAAATTAAAAAAAAGTACATTTTATTAGCAAAATTATAACAATAACATTAACTAAAAAACCCCCAAAGCCTCCAGCAGCTATCAGAGCCCACCAACAGAAAGGTCTGTTGGTGGGCAGAAAATGGGACAATTTTAATTTGTGTGCAAATATCTGCAGCGAAGATATAGGGGAACTATATAGGGGAGGAAGATCACTAGACACCAGGGAACTATATAGGGGAGGAGGACCACTAGACACCAGGGAACTATATAGGGGAGGAGGACCACTAGACACCAGGGAACTATATAGGGGAGGAGGACCACTAGACATTGGGAAACTGTAAGGGGTTGGAGGGGGGTCATTAGACACCAGGGAACTTTATAAGGCAGGAAGGTAGCCAGTAGACATTGAGGTTGGCACACAGCTAGGTCCCAGTGTTCAATTCGCCCCCCTTTGTATTTAAGTTTCACACCCCTGCTCTGATCAGAGAGGGATCTACCTGGTTAAATCCCTCCACAATCCACACACTCTACACAGATTTTCAGTAGATTTTAGCATGAAATCTATTGAAAATCTGTAGAGCTACGCACTGCCTGCCGGGCCCCCCAGGTCTTCGTCGTCCATGTCCCCCCCCCCCCCCCCCGGGCCATGCAGAGTGTAGGCAGTGGAGCTTACACTCACCTGTCCGCCGTCATGTGTCTTCTCTCCATAGCCACTGGCGCTCCTCGTCTCTTCTCTATTTGGGACGCCTGTGTAACATGACAAATGCTAGAGACCAAACAGAGGCACCATATCACGTGCCTTACATGACCATTAGAGGCCTCTAGTGTTTGGCCTCTAGCATTTGTCACATGACACAGGCGCCCCAGGAGAGACTAGACAGGAAGGAGCACCAATGGCTATAGAGAGAAGACACAGGAAGTGTGCCACTGTGAAGTGTAAGCTCTGCTGCCTAAACTGTGCATGGCTGGAAATGGAATGCTGCTACCACAGCTGCACGTGAGCATTTATTAGCGTGAGAAATTAGAGTGAGAAATGGGATTGAGCTATTATCCTGCCTAGACTCAGTTCTATCTAATGCTAAGTAGGATCAGCTGACATATATATCTGAGACTGGTCATCATTTGTATCTTTTTATATACAAAAGTAGCAGAAGTGCATTGTGGGTAACCACAGTTACACACTGAAAGCTGAATTATCGCAAACAACTTCTGTTCTAAGAAGGCAAACAACACTAAGCATTGCTTTTTAGTAGGAGGGCTTTTCGGTCTCTTAGTCCCCTATACTTTCCTAGGGGTTCTGGGTGACCCTGATCTGCTTAGGTACAACGTTGTACTGGTCCAAGCCCTATCCCGTCCATAGAGCCATAATAATCCCTGCCCTGCACTGATGAGGACCAAAAGTCCGAAACAGTCTGTCTGCATGTTGGGTTGATGTGGCTCTGTAAAATGTATTAACTATAGGCTTGCTATACATCAGTGGTTCTGGATTTAAGTCTGGCTTCATGGGCTCAAAGAGATAATTTTGCATATTTAGCAGAAGTGCATTGTGGGTAACCACAGTTACACACTTAAAGCTAAATTATCGCAAATACCTTACCTCTGTTTTAAGAAGGCAAACCACACTATACAAATGTAGGTGGTAGTATATTGATTTTAATTTAGACTACTATTAATTTAGTATTAGTATGTTAGTTAAATTTTAGTACTTTTTCCAGCAGGGAAGTTTTTGATTAGTGCTCCTGTTCCCATTCACTGTGATTAGGATCCATGTGGTTATGAGTGATTAAGCCATAGATTACTATTGTAAGCAGATGAATAGAGGAACTCATGGTGTGGGTTGGCGTGTATTAGTATATGAGGTCAGTCAAGTAGTCACAAGATAATGTATGAAGATAAAGCACAGCAGTTTGAATGTTATTTTCCGGTAGACTGGATGTTATTCTTGAGCAGATAGAAGAGGTAGTGGGTTACTCCTCTTTTCCTTATATCGGAGCATGGAATTGTTTTGGGTCTTCCTATATAATCTCGCAGTGAAGGAGCTGTTCAATTTAAACTACATGCAGAATACTAATGAACCTTCGAATGGGTTCATCCATAAGTCTGATTTATTATTGCTACACATACTTTTTAGACTATTGGCTCTTAAAGGGACCTCTATGGTGGTTGAAAAGTGTAATGGTTAAGGGCTCTGCCTCTGACACAGGAGACCTGGATTCGAATCTTGGCTCTGCCTGTTCAGTAAGCCAGCACCTATTCAGTAGGAGACGTTAGGCAAGTCTCCCTAACACTGCTACTGCCTATAGAGCGCGTACTAGTGGCTGCAGCTCTGGCGCTTTGAGTCCGCCAGGAGAAAAGCACGATATAAGTGTTTGTCTTTTATCTATTTTTAACCACAGAGAAAACTAATTGCATATAGTGCTTACTAGCTATGGGTGCTGTCATTTTATATGAGAACCATATTTACTTATATATATTCTAAGCAAGTACATTTTTTTTTATTTGTTCAGTTGTTTATTTTTGTACTGAATCATTGAGCCTCTTATTAGGAAAGGGGGGGGGGGGGGCGGCAAAATATTCTGTATGTAGTGTTTTGGGAGTGTAATGGATAGCACTCTTGCTTTACATCACTTGATCGCTTGGGTCCCTCGTGCAAATCTGTGCCAGAGAATTGTCTGTGTAGAGTTTGAATGTATTCTGTTTGGGTTTCATCCAGAAAAAACATTACGCTGCATTAACAAAAGGTGCGAGACCTGCCCTTATATCTTGGGCACAAGCCAAATACAAATACCAAACTCACAAAAATATCAACAAATACAAAACCAATTTTCATGTGAGTCATCCAATGTTGTATACATGATACTCTGTATTACATGCCCCTCAAGAGGAATCTACAGTATATAGGAGAAACAGGACAAAAACTTCGCACAAGAATGAACCATAACCTCTTTAAAATTAATGAGGGTAAAATGGACACACGAGTGGTCCAACACTTCTGTGAACCAGGACACAGCATGCAAGATCTCAAAGTACTTATTCTTAAAGAGAAACTGTGACAAGAATTGACCATCATCCCAATCAGTAGCTGATACTCCCTTTCCCATGAGAAATCTATTCCTTTTCTCAAACAGATCATCAGGGGGCTCTGCATGGCTAATCTTGTGGTGAAACCCCTCCCATAAATGATGTCAGCGCCTCACAGCACTGACGTCTTGACATCACACTGTGGAAGCCTTGTGGGAAATAGCAGCTGTTTGCAACTGCCAAAAAAGCAAGCAGCATTTCCTTCTACTTACATCACCTACCAGCAGTAAAAATGTCACCATGTGATAAATGTCAGACTGTAAATCAGGGAGAGGAAAGATTTTACAATGGGCAAACACTGACTAAATCATGTATACATAATTATTGTAAAATTGAAGAACTTTTTTATTACATTATTTTCACTGGAGTTCCTCTTTAAGGGTAACTATAAAAGTGAACAATCAAATAAGATTTCTGAGTACAAATTTAAGAAAATGTTCAAACCATTAACAGAAGGTTTAAATTGTGGAATGGGATTCATGACTCCTTATGTAACATGATTGACTTGGCTTCATGATCTTCAGAAACCTGCTAGATTTCATGTTTGCTTGCATGAGCTCACTGGCTCCAGCCTGCTGATCACCTGACATCTAACTGATAAACGATAACCAGCACAACTGTCATTTTTGTGTTTGCTATTTACCTGAATCAGTGTTTTACTTCAGCTAACGTCTTATGCCTGAAGAAGGGGACTAGATCCCAGAAAGCTTGCATATCAGTGTTTTACTTCAGCTAACATCTGGAAATATGCCTGAAGAAAGGGACTAGATCCCGGAAAGCTTGCATACTTTATCAGATAGCCATGAAAAAGTTATTACTTTTACACAACTTTGTTTTTTTCTACCTACATCCAGAGGGACATAAGACTTTTAAGGAACAGAACAGAACCAGTCCTGCTCAAATCCGGAACCGGGAGACATCCAGACAGATCTTTCCGGATATCTCCCAGTAAACCTGCGTGGGGTGGGCGGGGGGGGGGGGGGTCAATCTTACCTGTCTGATGTCTTCTTCGGTCCGTCCCTCGGTGCCTTCCACAATGCGTTCCAAGCGGCGGTCACGTGATTACAAACACTTCCTCCTTCCGGGTTGTAGGAGGAAGTGTTTGTAATCACGTGATGCGCATGGAGCGCATCGTGGGAGGCGCCGAGGGACGGACAAAGTAGACGTCAGACAGGTAAGATTGACCGCTGCCCACCCTGCACAGGTTTACTGGGAGATATCCGGATAGCAACTATCTGGGTATCTCCCGGTTCCGGATTTGAGCAGCCCTGAACAGAACCATTCAAGAATTAAAATGTCTCTGTCACCCCCCACACCCCCAGACTCAGCTGCTCCTGCACACTCCAATTAGTAGTATTAGGTAGACAGATGTACGTCCCAAAATTATTAAGTAGACAGTTGTGTCCCCTATAATATGTAGCCAGAGGTGCTACCTTGAATTAGTTAGCTCCCAGTATGGGTAGCCAGGAATGCCTACAGTATTAGGTAGCTTGCAGTGTGTCCTCGCAGTATAGGTAGTCTCAGGTGTCTCCCACCCAATATATGTAGCCAAAGGTGTGTGTACCCACTATAGGAAGCCTGAGGTGTCTCCCTAGTAAAGGTAGCCTCATGTAACTCCCATCCAATATAGGAAGCCTGAGGTGTCCCCCAAACCCCAGTATAAGTAGCCTGGGGTATCTGCCCACTTCCCCAGTGTAGGTAACCTGAGGTGTCCCTCTCATGCAGAGTTGTAAGCAGTGTGGAGAACTGCCTCACCTCTCCAGAATCCACCGATGCATCTTCCTACTTCAGCAGCTTAAAGTTCTTTCTCTGTGCTTCCAGCAGCGTCTGTAACCCACTGTGGAGGGCGGTCACATGATGACAGATGGTGCTGGAGCCATGAAGACAGGACGCTAAGTGGAGATGTATTGCTGGATCCTAGAGAGGTGAGGCACTTCTCTGCTCAGCTTTAAACTCACTCTGCAGTTGTTGGCGGCGCCGCCCTCTAGTTTTTGCCACCTGAATTATATGATTCGGGTGGCTTCACAGTAGCATCATTAAAACAGTATAGGATAATATAAATTCAGAGTGATAATTTCGAAGGACCGATCAGGATAACCGTCCCAAACTGCACCGCATAATGTGATGGTGTCTGACTGCTATCAGACAGCACCTGCCCTGCCACACAAAGCAGTTAATTTGGGAACAGTAGGCACCTGGGTAATATTGGCACCGCCATAGGCGCCCATGTTAATAGCTATTATTACAGGTAATTTGGGTGCAAGAGGTGTCTGATAAAATAGTGGGTGGCCTCGGTACCAGCTATTTTATTGGGCAGTTCTGGTGCCCAAATTACCAGTAATAGCCGCTAGTCCTGGCTATTAACATAGTTGACTACGGCAGTGCCCATATTATTGGCAGATAGGGTTGGGCATCAGTGGGGGAGGGAGGGGGGTCTTAAGGTTAGGCACTGGTGGGGGGGACTGAGGGTTAGGCATTTCAGGGGGGTCTTAGGGTTACATTGCCAGGGGATCTTAGGGTTAGGCATCAAAAGGGAGGGCTCATGTGGGACTTAGGACATAGTAAAATATCTGCAAGGACTACCGATATTCTACTATTGGAATTAAGTAGTGGAATTTAAGTATTTTTACCGATATTCAACTAGCGGCTTTCTCCGGCACCCAAATTACCGTGGCGCCCTTTTTAAATGTACAACCGCCACACGCTAAACCACTCATAAAAACTGTCCCGCCTACTTTAATGACTAATGAAAGTTGAGATAAAAAGAAGATTTTCCCAGGGCTGGATTGGGGGAAGGGAAGACCACCTAGGCTGTGGCCCAAAGTAACAAGGGTGGGGTGTTAAGCAACCGCACAGTAGCCCCAGTCCAACGGCTGCCCTGCTGTATTTCAGCACACCGCAGCTTGCATCTGTGTACAGCGGCGGCTACGGACAGTAAGTTAGGGAACAGCAATGAATATGTGTGCCACTGGGCCTTGGGTGGTAAAAAAAAAAATACAGATACAGATCAATGTAAGTTCTAATTCTGAACGGAGGGGATGGATAAAAAAAAACAAACCTTTTGCAGGTGTCTGAATACTGCTTATAGCAGAAATCGGACTTGATGTTGTTATATTTCACACTACGTGCATGGAAACGGCACAATGTGAAATAAGAACACCGCGGATGCTACATGTTCCATTAGCATTACTTCTGCTACATTTGTTAAGCATTTAATAGGGATTCTAACATCAGCAGCTTTAAACCTTAACCCAGAGGACTGTATAAGCGTTACTTTCAGTTCATTTCAGATGTTTTACATTGTATTAATTGGAAGGCAACACCCATGTAGCACATAAATGTCGGGCCTATTTAATATGTTTTTTTTCCCCTGCAATGCGCATCATCATTAGGTCTTCAAGTATTGCCTATTTTTCTGTTGATTAGGTTTTAATGTGACAAGCGCTGGTGCGTTAGATGCCAGGCGCGGCCCAGGAAGACGGCACATCTGTTATGAAAGCCAGTCCGACCCTCCGGTTTACATTCTTTGCCATCTTGAAGGTCAGGCAGTAAAATAATGCAGCTTCCTGTACTTGTGATGCGCCTTTTTCTTCAAATGAACAGATATTTTCTCACTTCGCTGGTTAAGCTGTACCAGGTCGAACATCGCGACAACACCCCCGAGGGCATCCTGCATCGGGAGGGGGCTGGATAGGTCATTAGCATTTTCAATCATGCGAACCTGATAATTTAAAGAGCATTAACCCATTAGCCGCCAAATAAAGTAAAACTGTATGTGGCTGCAGGTCCTAACTTTTCCTGCCACTGGGGAAGTGTACGGAGTGAGTTTTTATAGTTTATATATACAAAGGGAGCTTTTAGCTTTTATAGCTACCTGTCTGGATGGCTGGATCGGCTTCTTCTTCCTCCACCGCAGCGGTGATGTAATCCCGTCATGTCTTCTCAGTTCAGTGATCGGGATCCAGGAGAACATGTCAACGTTACAGCACCACCCGGTGGTGGAAGAGAGGTGACGAAAGAGTGTCTTCCATCTCTTCCATCACCCCTCTTTCACCACCGGGTGGCGCTGTAACGATGACCCTATGAATATGACCCTGTTGTGCCCTATGAAGTTCTGGCAGGGGCGTAGCAATAAGGTATGCAGAGGTTGCGGACCCTCCCTCAATGGCAGTATTAGTTCTTTATTGGTCCTGTGCTGGTAATGATCACTTCTATAGATGCTTTGCATAGGGGTAATCAGTAACAAACTTTTCCTCATCCCCCTGCTTACCGAGCGCTGTATTCCTACAGCGCAGGAGATTTGGGCGCACACTGAGTAACTTTGGCACCGTCAGGACTCAGAAGACAGAGCAGAAGTTACATTTTAAAACACTATAATTCGGAAGCAGAATTATATAATTTCCCACTATCCATGTGGACAAAGAGGGGGAATAGTAATTAACATCGCCGGGAGCTTGTGCAGCAGCAGGATAAGCCATACCGGCTGTATCCTGTGCCCAAGTCTCCCAGCGGCGATTACATGTGTATAGAGTGCCTGGGGGGCCCATAGCTTCTTAGCTACGCCAATGAGTTCTGGGCACACCCTTTAGTAAGCTAGCTCTCAATTAACATGGAATACACGTTCCACAAGTTGGGTAAATCTCAGGACAGGTCAGCAGAGGGACACAAGAGACAGCTCTGATGTGGTGTCCCTGTTTAACCACTTGAGGACCGCGGTGTTAAACACCCCAGTAGCCAGGCCATTTTTTTTACTAAATGGGCCACTGCAGCTTTAAGGCTCCCCCCCCTTTTTCCCCACCAACAGAGCTCTCTGTTGGTGGGGACTGATCGCTCCTCCAATTAATGTTTGTTTGTTTTTTTTATAAATATTTTTTAAATAAATTTGCTAATTCTTTTTAATTTATTTTCCCTCCCACTCTCCCTCCCTCCCCCCCGTCAGCCTATCACAGCGATTGGCTGTGATAGGCTTCAGCCTATGACAGCAGATCGCTCCTGTGTCCCCCAGGGGGACAGCCGTGCCACACGGCTGTCCCCAGTACAGCGTTGCCTTAGATCGCAGCGCTGTACATAGTTATTATAATTTCACAGTCTGGGAGACTGAAGGCTGAGTGGCGCTCCGTCATCAGAGTGGAGATGCGCACGCTCTCCTGCAAGCCCCATAGGAAGCCATTCACACCAATCGGCGTGGAGTGGTCCTGGGGCTGCAGCCGCGTTCACACCATTTAGCGTGGAGCGCTTGGCAGGTAGTTAAGACATATTTACAAATGCAGGCAGTAAGCACTTGCTTAGGAATAAAACATCAACTTGAAAAGCCATCCTACATGTATGCATGTCAATGTGGCTTTCCGGTGTGATTGATTGCTGATTGGGAAATCAAGTTGAACAATCAGTTGCGTGTGTTCACATATGAGCGTTTTGATTTCTTTCTGCTCGCAAAAGCGCTACATATACCATTTTCTGAGTACTTTGGCTCAATGGAAGGTATAGGGAAATCGTAAACCGCTTGAAAAAGTGCTTCGTTAGCGATTTCCCGAGCATTTTTATGAATAAATACATTTTAATTTATTCATTTCCGGGTGCAAAAAAAACAAATCGCTCTGCAAAAGCGCTTAGAAAAGCACTTTTCTAAGCGCAAAGCGCAAGGAAAACCGCTTAAAAAACTCTCAATAAATCGCTCAGCGCTTGCGATATCGCTGGTGATTTATAATGTGAACAAGGCCTTAACCTTATATTAAGTAACTGCTTCTCAGTTGCGTGCTGTAGGTGCCAAAAGCATCAGATGTATAGAGTTCATCAGCAGCAGAACGTTATGTGGGTAAATTAAGCTTAACTGCTAAAAAATAACAGGTTTTAGGAAATGAAATGAAATATTTACAGTTCACATAAAAAAAATCACAGCCTGGCATCTCACTTGGCTGCTCTGAGAAACAGAGTTTATGTTAGTCAGGATAAAGACGGGGGAGTGTGAAATAAGCAGATTTCAATGTACAGAGTACGAGAGTTCTTTAACCACCCCTTATATTACAAAGCACTAGAATGCTTATGCAGTTTCTTTACTCTTTATTTTATTTTCCAAACTTTGCATTTCCACCCTAAACTGGCCCTGTTCTTTTACCCTTATATTAAAATACATTTTCATTTGTGAAGCAACAGAGGTTTGAATACTTTTACAGCAGTTATTATCTCAACGCACTCTGTCATTTTGTAAATACAGGGTTATATAAGATAAACAGTTGCAAACGATTTACCAGTTAGTGCAGACATTTCAACCTGCTTTATTTCATCAGATTTGGGAAGGTAAAGCAGAGAAAACTGGAGAGAATAAAAGAAACCTTAAAGCAGTAGGATCAGCCATACTATTCCAGGGAAAACAACACATATATAAGTAGATAAATACTTGATCTACTTACATAACACATGCATTGTACTGGCCACGTTTTGATTTCAGTGAATGTTATATAGTAAATGACGAGAATTCTGTTCCTGGTGGGGGCCATGTCTTTTGCCCACAGTTAAGGCTAACTCGTGATGTCATTTCTGCCCTTTACTTTTTTTTCTTGTCTCCTCCAATCGCTGAGTCGCTTCAGCCTTGCTTGTAAACACAAGTGATTAAGGGGATTAGGTTTCAGATAAGCAGCAGGCAGGGAAATAAAGGGAAGAGGAGGAATATATTCTAGATAAAAAGAACCCCCAGCATGCAATTCTTTGGCACCGACTACTAAAGAGCCAGTGCTCCTAAGGTATATGATAACTCCAAATCATAACAGCAGAAAAAGTTTTGAAAGTTTTGAATGCAGGATTAGCATCTTTATAACTTAATACATTCAGACCAGCTGCTGTTGAAATTTGATTTTTATGGTGACGATACCGCTTTAAAGAAAACCTGTAATTAAAAAAGGCTCCCCTGGGGGGGTACTCACCTCAGGTGGGGGAAGCCTCCGGATCCGATCGAGGCTTCCCTGTCCTCCTGTGTCTTAAGGCGGTCTTGCTGTACCCCTCCGAATAGAGGGGATGTAAATATTTACCTTCTCGGCTCCAGCGCAGACGCAGTATCGGCTCTACACTCGGAGATAGGCAGAAATAGGCAATCTCTGTCGGTCCGCTCTACTGCGCAGGGACAAGTCTCTTGCGCCTGCATAGTAGAGCGGACCCGACGGAGATCGGCTACTTCCGCCTATCTCCGTGCTTAGAGCCACAACAGAGCCCCCTGCTGGAGCCAGGGAAGGTAAATAAATCAGCGCTTATCAGCGCTTGTCAGACTTGTCGGGTGAGGATTCGGGGACGCTTCGGGGGAGCCAGTGCTGGACTGCCTACAGCTACAGGGATGGGGGAAGCCTCAATGGGACCCTAAGGCTTCCCCCTCCCGAGGTGTGTACTCCCCAGGGGATGTTTTTTTTGTTACAGAATCTCTTTAAGAACCCCCATGAGAAGAATGAGCAGTCAAAAAAAGGCAGAGGAGAGGGGGGGAATGGCAGAGGAGAGAAGGGGCGTTCCTAACGCCAGAGGGGGCTTATTTGCAGAAGTGCCTCTCCTGCAAGGGACTCCCTTTCCCCAGTTAGATACCGACATGCTGCTTTTCCACGTTTTCTGCGGGGTGACAGAACACAGCACACGGGGGCAGAGAGCGGCGCAGAGGGGACACAGGGGTATATTAAAAGGAGATACATTGTTCTGCAACCATAAATAAATGCCATTGAATGCCTTAATTATAACATTAGGAGAGTCTCACAGTAGTCATGTGTACCTTTAAAGTGCACTCAAATAGCCACACCCATTTGCATGCACTAGATCACTATCATCTCCCTGATGTTACAGCCCTAGCATTTTTCCTTTTCAAATTGCACCCTTGGGTAATATCCATACTTTGAAATCAAAATCAACGGCTTAAAGTATATAAAGATCACTGCATATGTACAAAAATGAAAATTGTGTGTCACAATACTGAGTACTGAAAGAACCACTGTGATATTTAGCAGCAACAAGCAAATGCAAGCAAACACCAAGGCACTCACCTGTAATGATGGATGCGATTTATCTATGTCTCCCCAGCTAAGAATCCAAACTTGGTCATGAGATTTGTCATACAATAATTTGGCTGGATAAGGATCAACATCTATCGTCTTTGAGAAAGGCAAAAATATAAATAAAGAGTGTAAAATAGCAAATACTCAAATGCCAAGTAAATATGGTACCACAACAAAATTGCTTAAAGGATACCCGAAGTGACATGATGAGATAGACATGTGTATGTACAGTGCCTAGCACACAAATAACTATGCTGTGTTCCTTTTTTCTTTCTTTGCCTGAAAGAGTTAAATATCAGGTATGTAAGTGGCTGACTCAGTCCTGACTCAGACAGAAGTGACTACAGTGTGACCCTCACTTATAAGAAATTCCCCTTTTTATCTCTTTCTTGCTCTCAGAAACCATTTTCTGCTAGGAAAGTGTTTTATAGTCACTTCCTGTAGTCACTTCCTGTCTGAGTCAGAACTGAGTCAGCCACCTGATATTTAACTCTTTCAGACAGAGAAAGATAAAAAAGGGACACAGCATAGTTATTTGTGTGGTAGGCACTGTAAAATGTCTATCTCATCATGTCACATGTCACTTCGGGTATCCTTTAAATAGAAATAAAAAAGGTCAATATCCAAAATTTCAACAGTTGTTTTATCTGTGTGTTAGCCCATTGAGAAGCTGAGGAATCAGTTTTATGGTACCTGGTAAGGAGGCGGAGCTCCAGTCATCAGCAGAATTTATCTTTTAATTCGAAGAAAATCTATTTTTAATCTACTAAAAACTGCATTAGTGAGACTGAACAGGAACTTTGCAAAGAGATGCTAAAAATATCAGCTTGCAGGTCGAGATTTGCATCTCGGGAACCTACGGGCACAGAACCCCTGATGCCCTAAACTCCACCCACTGCCGAACCCTGTCTGGCTCCATACCTCTGCCTGCATGTGCACGCTTTGCATCCTGGAGCCTCACTTGACATCATCATATAGAGCTGGATGGGCGGACCTGCGTGGGACGACCTATCTAGTCCACCCATCTAACTCTCTATACTACATACATAGAGCCGGGCTGTTCATGTTCACCACTGAGGGAGCATAGAGAGCTGGATGGGTGGGCCTGGATGGGATTGCCTATCCAGCCCACCCACCCAGCTCTCTATGCTGCATGCATACAGCTGTGCTGTTCACCACTGAGAGAGCATAGAGGCCTAGATGAGTGGTTCCCTCAGCAGTGACCAGCTTTTGAACCCATAAAAGCCACCTCCTAGCACACTGGGTCTAGGATCTTGCCTAGTGCAAAGCCTGTGCTTGCTGGCTTGCATGTAAATTTCATCTAACTTATATGTATCTTGGAGCTGGGTCATAAAGATGCACTTCCTGACAGTTTTCATCGGCCCAATTCAAAGCTGCATACAATTTACCTTAAATTTGTTGAAATTGGCTGTCCTTGCCTTGCACAGATGTCCTGGCACCTTAGACTTTACCCTCCATGAGCCAACAAACCCCCACTGAACCGCACTGCAAGTTTTACTTCTCCCTTACTTCCCTTGCCTGTCATAGGTAGGTACAGGTGCCCCTTAGCATAACTTAGTCAGAGGTACCCTTAAAGTGAACACTAATTGTCCAATTTCTATCGAAAAATTGTTGGAGCGATCAGATAAATCTGATCGAAGTTGTTATAATTTAAGTAGGCCTCAGTTACTTGGCCTGAGTTTTATGTAAAAGGCTTGTCCGCAGTGTATGCCTTTAAAATAGATAGAGGTTTGGTGATGCAGGCAGAGGCATCTCAGGGTCTGCGTGTAGCAGAAGATACACGCAGATACTAAGAACATGTTCCTAAGAGAAGGCCATCGGTTTACTCTGACCTCCACTTACAGGACAGGAACAGTAAACATTGGCCATATTTACTAAACATCCACATGCCTGCATCTGGGTCAAGTGCCTCATCGATTATTAATCGAGTAGGCGGGTATGATGACACCACGAGTGGGTCCACCAATAGACTGATATAGGGGGTGGCGAAGATGATGTCATATTTAACTCTTTCCTAGTCGGTATTAAATCTGGAGCGAGCGATGGGGAACTCACTTCTGCTTCTTCCTTCCGCACTAGCTCGCAATACTGACTGGAACCCAATTATTTCTTTAAGCATGTTCTTCCTTTATGTAATCTGATATAATGTATGCTATGTACATAGGTAGTTTAGTGTAACGTAGGTAGGAAGAAGGTACCTGAGTGACTTCAGTAGGGAGTCTAATCATGAGCTTGTAACGCAACATGAAGATTGGCATGGCTAGGATATGATGACTGTATCTATCTGTCTTTCTGTGATTTGAATAAATAACGGAAACATTGGAGAAGCCTGAGAAAGTCTATTTCCTGTTTGCTGTGTGGAGAGTCAAGTGATCTCACAGTCTGTGAGACGATGGTGTCAAAGCAAGGTGATAAGAACAGTTTATAACAGTGGTGCCTGAAATCCTTCCCTGCCTAGCAAAACAGGCAGACGGGGCCGGGGCCGAAGGAAAATGGTTTCAAGATATTCCACAGCAAAACAAGCGGAATAGACGGACACGGACTGTAAAGCTTATCAAGCTGAGACTGATAAGCTGGTGTGAGTAGTGTGTGGGAGCCGAGCACACACGGGCACGGGCTGCAATTCGGGGAAACCAGCGGCGACACTCGTGGATGTTAAACTTTGACTGACAGTGCACATCAGTCACAGCCTAAACCGGATCACAGGTGACTGGAAGGCTCCGAGGCCGGCTGGCAGCTGCCGCTAGGGATTGATCCGCTGAGCCAGTGTGGGTACACAGAGCTGACGCTCAGTAGTTCCAGAGATCCACTCAGTGTCGTGGAAAGTTGCCAAAAGCTGGTCGAATTCGCAGGCTTACAAAGTCTTCTGCTCAGGCAAGTATGTTTTACGTTGTTATATGGCGTTATCTGTGTTAATGTGTACATTCTGTGTTAATTGCAGAGTGGAGGCTGCGGGCTTCTCATCTCTCCTGTGCGTGAAGGGAGAGGTGAGGAGAGGTGCAGCTCCGATGTAAATACAGAACGTGTTTTCAGAGTTTATGCGCTTTGATTGTTTCTTAGGATTCGATGTTCCTGTGTGGCAGATGTTTTGTTTTCTCTCTCTCTGGGTTTTGTTTTGTTTTTCTCTCCCTGTCCAGAGACTGGGCAGGATGATAGATAAGGGGGGGGGGGGTCCCCCGCGGCAGAGGGAAACCAACAGTGTTAGTGGTGGACAGGGGGGAGAGGTAGCAGAGTAGACAGGAGAGAACAGTTGTAAAACTTAGAAGTAAGTTTTCTCGGGGAGCTGGGTGGACAGCCCTTGTCTCTGGGTAGCTGTGGAAGTTCGCAGAGGGACAGCTGAGATAATGGGTGAGGTTTTTGTTTGTCTTTCCTCCGCGCGTTTCCAGTCAGAGTTGCTAACATGCTTGTAAATATCTGCATCTGTTATGTTGTTCAGCCAGCTCGTCTGTTGTTCGTCTCAGTAATAGCGCTGTAATAGTTCTGAGTTATGGCTGAGATAAGCTGCAGATGAGTTGTGGAGAGAGGGGATAGAGGGAGAGAGGAGGAAAGCGAGTGTCTTTCTGTTTGTGAGATGTTCTGCACGTTTCTCGCATTTCCAGTCGGTGCTGCTGCTAACATGTTTTTTCAATGTCTGTATTGTGTTGAAGTTCGAGCTGGGATGTTAACAGTTAAAACAGTTACAGTGGTTTGGGGTCGTATAGCTCGCTCGGGCGGTTCTTAGTTATGTCTGTGATAGGATGGCATGGCTAGGATATGATGACTGTATCTATCTGTCTTTCTGTGATTTGAATAAATAACGGAAACATTGGAGAAGCCTGAGAAAGTCTATTTCCTGTTTGCTGTGTGGAGAGTCAAGTGATCTCACAGTCTGTGAGACGATGGTGTCGAAGCAAGGTGATAAGAACAGTTTATAACAGAAGTGAAATATCGTAATACATCATTCACTACACCATCAACAAACCAATCTTTGCTATCCTATCTATCACAACCAACAAGAAAATCAAAATTTTGTTTCAATGAAAATCCAATTGGACGACTAATTTTATAATCATTCGTAACCAATTGTGCACATCAACGGAGATTATTTACAACCAATCCGATCACGTCCAATAAGAATAATTTGATCGCTCAAACGATTTTTCGCTACAAATTGGACCGTTAGTGGCCACCTTTAACATTAAGTAGCTAGTGGTGCCCCCAACTGAAGGGAGATCTCGTCAGTGGAATGCGAGAGCTGGGTGAGTAACCTCTCATTTATGCTCTGTTTGGGACTCTACATAGGGAGGTAGGCACTAGGGGAGCTGCCTTTCCATCATCAGACGCCTGTAGGCACATGCCTACAGTGCCTTATAGTAAATCAAGGCCTTGATCTCAAGCAAAGTTCCAGTTCAGACCTGCTAATTTAATTTCTCATAGAATAAAGAAAAATTGTACTGAATTAAAACCTCAATTCTTTTCACCAGGCACCTCCTGTATTATAGGCCTCTACAGTCATGTATATCGATTAAGAGTGTGCAGAGTATGACTGCCTTAATAGCGCTGGCTTAGATGCACTATCTGCTGGAAAATGTATTGAATACCATCAGGGTTCCAGTTACTATAAAATAATGTTTATGATAGAAATATGTGTTATGGACAGCGCTAGCCAAGGCAGAGTATATTGCCAGGCTCAGCCGTGAAACCGCCAATATGGGGTGATTATACATGCTGGAACTTCAGCTTAAAAATGCAAACACAGGTACATCCAGAGGTCATATTAACAATTAAGATGAGTGTTTTTTTTACATGAGAGAGAATCTTGCTAGTTTTATAAATGGTAGGCCATCAATGGGAGAACAAATTTTTTAAAAATATTGCCCGTTAAAAAGTGTGCAGGGTAATGCCGATAGAAGAATACCGGTATATTTAACAATATTCCCGAGTTCTATCAGCTGCAGCTCAGAGCTTACTTCAAAATTTTACTTACATAATTTTACTTCGAAAATTACGAATTGAATATTATGAATCTACCTACAGATGCAAGCCACAATAGCAGCACATGTACATCAACAGTACATTAATGATATCCACAGGCCGGCAGTCAATAAGATGCATATCATAGAGTCCTCCTTAGTAAGCCAAATAGAACAGTGCTTGACCTAATAGTGTTACAATATCCTGCTCAGTGTCCAGCAAAATTGTAATAAGCAGTAGCACATCAAGCTTCTAAATGTATGGCTCCCCACCTTGCAACATCATAAATCCTCTACACTGCAGTGCAAAATCTCAGGACACAGCATGCCATACTCAGCTCATCCAAGTTACAGAGACAGAGAACTATGAGTCAGTCACTCAGGTAAGCAATGTGGGATCTACCCAGAAGTCCTTTACAATCTACCCCAAGATCATGATCTACCTGATGGGCACCCCTGCTCTAGACAATATTTAGAGAGGAAATTGTTATGTAGCTGGGAGTGATGAGGGCCTATAACAAAATCACTGTAGGACCCCAAAAATCTATCAGCTTAAAGTAAACCTGAGATGAAAAAGCCTCATTGGTCCCTTGCCGTCCTCTCAGGCCGCATGGATCCTTTGCTAGGTGGCCTGGTAATTCAGCCAGTGAAGGGGGAACTGCGCATTTGCGTCTGGGCCGCACGCACCTCCCATCGCGCTCCTGCCACTGGGAGTGTTCTGTGCCTGCACAGTACTACTGCGTAGTGGTAGAATGCTCCCGACGATGGGAACACAGCAGGGGAACGTGCGCAGCCGGACTGTGCTGACTGGCCCCGACTGGCCAAATTACTGGGCCTCCTAGCGAAAGATCCAGGATGCCTGGGAGAACGGCAAGGGACCAATGAGGCTGAAGTGGGCTGGAGGAAGCCCCAAGTATTTATATTTTTTTACTCTCAAAAGTGACCTCACTAAAAAATTCTGTATCATTTTCAAACAATAGCAATCATTTCATAACAGTACTCTTATGGGCAAATGTATCAAGACCAATCCAAGGTAACCAGGGCAAATATAGGGCAGCTGTTCAGAGCAGTGAATCAGAATACTTCTTTCGTTCAACAACTGAAACCAGATTGATCGCTCTGGGTAACTACTCCACTTCTGCTGAAGTTTTCTTTGTACCTGCATTGGTAAAGTGTCTATTTGTGTGAATTTATCAAGACCAGTGCATAAACAAGTAGAGCCTGAAATGGAGGAATTGTTCACAGAAACCTGCCAGAAACCCTGATTAGCTTGTAGCAACAGTACAATATTTCCTACCTGTTGTATCCCTGCTGTGTCACAGCTTGTACATTTGTAATACAAACACTCTATTGTGTATCATATAGAGCGGTGTAAAAAGTAAGCAATATAATAATAATAAATAAAATAAAAATAATAAGATTTATTTAAAGCAAAACTGAACAGAAAATAAAGTACCGAGATAAACAATTACTGTATAACTACAGTCTTATGCCTAAAAAAAAACGATTTTGTTTGGAATCCCACAGTGGTAATTTATTGAAAGGGATAATCCTATGCTTTTTAGGTTTTACATTTTGTGTTGTCTTAGCTGAATGAGGACAGTTACAGATGTCTTGCAACAACCATCTTGAACTATTGACCTTTTTCATATATTCCTAACAAGATGGTCTCTCAAGATTGTCATACAGGAGTTATATAGCCTGTAATAAGTTGTCAGTGAGTTATGCTACACTCCAACTGGAGTAAAAATATCATTCAGAGCCCTACTATTTTGTCCCTTACAGCCCAGTTCCCCAAACCCTGTCCTCAAGGCCCACCAACGCGCGTACGTTAAAAAGGGGCGCTGGGAAAAAAGGGCGCGGGGTTTTAAACGATAAACATGGATAACGTTTAAAAATATAATGTACTATATTTCGTTTAAAAATAATGTTTTATAAAGTTATAAATCATTAAATAATGTGCATGAAACTGGCAATTGTGAAAACGTTAATCTTCCGTTTAAAAAGTGAAACGTATAATAACGTTTAAAAAAAATAGTAAGTAACCCTCCCTGTACCTACCCCTAACCCCTAGACCCCCGTGTTGGTGCCTAAACCTAAGACCCCCCTGGTGGTGCCTAAACCTAAGACTCCCCTGATGGTGCCTAAACCTAAGACCCCCCTGTTGGTTCCTAAACCTAAGACCCCCCTGGTGGTGCCTAAACCTAAGACTCCCCTGATGGTGCCTAAACCTAAGACTCCCCTGGTGGTGCCTAAACCTAAGACCCCCCTGTTGGTGCCTAAACCTAAGACCCCCCTGTTGGTGCCTAAACCTAAGACCCCCCTGTTGGTGCCTAAACCTAAGACCCCCCTGGTGGTGCCTAAACCTAAGACCCCCCTGGTGGTGCCTAAACCTAAGACCCCCCTGTGATAAGCATCAATAACGTGTGAAAAAAATATTGTGCTGTTTTTCGTTTAAAAATAATGTTTTAAAAAAGATTGTACTGTTTTTCGTTTAAAAATAATGTTTAAAAAATTATAAATCATAAAATAATGTGTAATCATGAGAAGCAGTTATAAGTCTCCGGGCGCCGCTTATAAAACGTTATTTTTCTCTGGCGCCCTTTTTTCCTGTCGGGCACCCATTAAACGATATTTATTATGGGAGTGAATGGCGGCGCCCGATTTGTCCACTTGCCTCAGGCGCCCGAATTTACTGTTACCCACCAACGCTACATGTGTTGCAGAAAACCACAGACATTCACAGGTGAGGTAATCAGTGTCTCAGCAGAGCTTATTAACTGCCTGTGTGGATTTCCACAAAACATGTACTGTTGGTGGGCCTTGAGGACAGGGTTGGGGAACACTGCCTTACAGTGAGGAACAGAAAAAAAGTAACACAGGCTAGTTCTATGTAGGCTTGGGACTCCACATATGAGGAGGTGCTGATGACTTCCTGGCTTTTCCCCTTTGAGATGAAATAGAAAAACAAGCAGGGGGGCACATGACAGCCTAATATCTTAGTATGTAAATGCAAATAATCAGGTGTTTGTGATTCTTTAAACTGTAATTTCTTTTAGTGAGAAGCTGTGATGGCAGAGGCACAAGCCAGTTTCACATTATTGGAGTTACGGGCCATCATTAAGTTTTGTTTCTCCGGTGAAAGTCAGCAGTACATTCACACTGAGATGTCACAAACACTGAGGGAGAAGTGTCCTTCCTAAAACACTGTAAAAACCTGGATATCTTGTTTTAAAACAAACCTGAAGCGATTTTAAAATAAAAAACAGATACCTAGGTAGGGGGACGGCTCTGGGCTCTACTGAGCCTTTCCATTCCTCTCACAGTCCACTTGTTCCAGCGGTATATCCCCCGTTTCAATCTCCCACTGCGGCAGGCTTCGTAAGTCTTCTGGAGCCTGAGTGCTCCGGAAGACGGGTGGCTCCGTACTGCGCATGTGCAAGTGAGCGAGAGAGCGGTTGGAGACTGCTAAAAGAGGTGACGGTGCTGCAATGAAGGGACCAAGACAGGAACGGGAAGGGTCCATAGGGCCAAGAGCCTCCCCCCTCCTTAGGTAAGTATCTGTTTCTGTATTTCAAATTCACTTAATGCTCACTTTAAGACTGGCCATTTCACCGTTAAAGATGAGCCCCAAAGTGGGTGCCCTCCGACCAACTGTTCACGAACTTGAAGAAACACCTGAAGGGGCAATGTTCTGAGGACATTTCTGACTTCAAACATGCTGCTGAGAGCTGGTTTGAGACTCAACCAAAGGACTTTTATTTGATTGGTCTAGAAAAGCTGCAACTACACTGTACCAAGTGCACCAGCCTCAGGATGTAATATGTTGAACAAATGTGTCATTCCATAACTCTAGCACCTGGGTGCCCAATAGGTCGATCGCGATCTACTGGTAGATGAGAAGAGAAGAGAGGCGCGGCTAAAGGAGAGGCGTGGCTGAAGTGCAGAGGAGCTAATGAGGAGACATGTCTCCTCCCCTCCAGGCCGTGTGACTCACTCACACAGCGTCTCCTCTCCTCCGTGGGAACTTGGGAAGTTACTGATACTGGCGACTCACTGATCAAGGTGCAGAGTAGCACAGAGTAGCACAGCGAAGCACATGTATTCTACCTGCTCTTGAGATGGATTAGGTAGGTCTGCCTTCGTGTCTTTCCAACAGCTGTGCACTGTGTTGCAGCACAACTCTGTATGGCTCCCAATGCATGTTATGAAACATGCAAGAATACTGGGGAGCTGGAGCACAATTCTAAATGTAGAGGAGACCTGAAACATTGCTGGAATAGGTCCCACAGCTCCACTAAGATATGGTGTGGTGGTGTCTGTGGGGTCATTTCTACTGACCACACTTGCTATGGGGGGAGGGTTGCTATACTTTGCACTCCTGCAATGGGGGTGACTCGCACAGCGTCTTCTCCATTACAGGCTGCCAGGCGAATGAGAACACTGGGCAAATAGCTTCAGGAGGATTCTGAAGCTATTTGCTGTTTGAAGGGGGGAGGAATGTACTACTGGGATAGGTAGGGGAGGTTCAGGACAAGTAGGGGAGAAGGCTTCTGCTGCTACTATTAGCTAGGCTGTTGGGGGGGGAGGGGGGTTTGGAGGTGACAAGAATCCTTATGTATGGGGGGGGGGGGTGCGGGGGTCAGGTAGATCTCATGGGCTCTGCAAGTTGAAAAGTAGCTCGCGAGCTGAAAAAGTGTGGGCACCCCTGCTCTAGCATAACTATTTCCGGGCAAAGCCAGGACATTATCAACACCCCCTCACATACATGTTTATCTCATCATGTCACATTTCAGTTCAGGTGCCCTTTATCAAATGCAAATTGATTGGTTCCTCTGGGTAAACTGGGTAATTTTGTTTTGCAGCTGTCCTGATAAATTAGCCTCTCATAGTTTAATAAACATTGTATGGAGGTTCCCAAAGCACACATGCAATCATAAGATCATGGTTTGCCAAATGCCACTAATACCTGCAGAAAGTCCTCAGCAGCAGTTACTGTAGGGATACCTGTCCAGCAGGACTCCATAGCACCCTCCTTGTAGCCACAGCCTCCAGATAATCTCTAGCTATTTACAAGAAATTTACCTGTTTGATTTTTTGCATTTGGATATCAATAATGAGAACTCTGTTAAGTGTTGGTTGGGCCACGTAGATGTATTTCTCCCTCACATTGACAGCAGAAGACCACAAACAAGTTTGATCCGCACCCTCTTCTGTTTGCGGACATATTTCTTCCTGTGTTGAGGGAAAACATAGGTACTGTTACATACTGAGGAGTGCATAGTGGCTTCAACTGTGATGTAGGTCACTTTGGGGTTTATTCACTAAAAGAAATAGCGCCAGTAATCTCCTGTTACTCACACTCTGATTGGCCCAATAGGCAGCCTGACATGTCACATCCTTTATAGTAATTAGACACGAAAGGGCTCAGGGCAGGAGGAGAGGAGCGCTCCTTATTTGCTGGAAGGAGGCTTAAAGGAGTCTTTAATCATAATAAGACCCCCCTCTACTTACCCGGGGCTTCCTCCAGCCCCTTACAGTTGACATGTCCCACGCTGACAGCTCTGCTCGCAGCCGCCGGCCTGGGGTCTCTGCTGGTGCAGAGACTGACCTCTAGTGCACCTGTGTAAGCACCACTGTCAATCAAGTCCACGTTATCCACGGTGTACTGCACAGGGACAGTAGTTCTGCACCTGCACAGTACACCGCAGACAATGTGGCCTTGATTGACAGCGGCACTCGCGCAGGCGTATTAGAGACGACCTTGTTTTCGGCCTCTGTACCAGTGGGGACCCCGGGCCAACGAGTGCGGAGCTGCGGCGTTGGACATGTCAGCTGGAGGGGCTGGAGGAAGCCCCAGGTAAGTAGAATGGGGGGTTGTTTTGATTGATGACTCAGTGTTCATTATGCTGCATAGTGTGCGCTCCTGTGTATGCACGTGCTACACGGCTAATTTCGCGCGTAGCGTGCATGCGCTGTACATTTAAAGCACGCTGTGGAAATAGCGCAAGTAACAGAGATTACGCGCCCTATTTCCTTTAGTGAACCAACCCCAAAGTTTCACTAATTTATCATCACCTGCTTAACCGGTTCCAGAGGCACACAAACAAAATCGAAATTAATAATAATAAATATAATACACCCTATTTGGAGATGGTTATCTTTTTCAGGGTGTAATTTTCAATGTCCCATGCCAATGTCACATTTTTTGCAGCAGTTTAGTTTTGGTCAGCACTCTGCACCCAACTGAAATGTAATCCATAAAATTGCGCACTATTGCAAAAATCACATATGGAAAATGGGAATGCAGAGAGCTGCATAACCCCCAAAATCCTTAGTGAAATTGCATTGGTAAGTGTGCTTTCAGCCTTATAAAAGCCCTAAAGTACCTATACGCTACAGTATTTGTACAGACTGTAGGCAAACGGGGAGCACAAATAAATAACAGGCAGCTAGGGGCAATTGCACTAAAGAGGAACTGTCTGTATCTATAGTACAATTAAGTACATTATTCTGGATACCCACTTTTACGTTAAATATCCTGGTTTCAGCCTCAGAAACACTTCCTATAGCTATATATTGCTGTATATGGGTAGCTCCCTAAACTGAGGCTAGTTATGCATAATTCTCCCCCTCAGAACATTCTGGGAGACCAGAGATCTTTCCTATAGGCTCTAGAACTCTCAGTAAACAAGCATTCTGCATAGATCTGTGATACATTTCAGAAAGTAAATTGGCGAGTAAAGATTTTACAATGGCCTAACATTGACTAAATCATTTATCAAATAATTATTGTAGTAAAAAGTATTTTTTTCATTATGTTATTTTAACTACAGTTATCTTTTAAAGAGATCCTGTAAGGAAAAAAGTGCCCTTGTGGGCAGTGTTGGACTGGGAGCTGGAAAAGCTGAGGAAATCCACTTGCTGGCCAAGCAGTAGTAATCAGGTGTTGCAGCTCACAATGAAGACTTGCTGCAGGTTTCTATTGGGAGTGATAGCCCAGGGTTACTGCTTCTTGGCCAGAAGGTGGATTTCCTCAGTTTTTCCACCTCCCAGTCCGACACTGCTTATGGGGTACTTACCTCAGGAGGGCAAAGCCTCTGGATCCTAATGAGGCTTCCCTCATCCTTCTGTGCAGCCCCAATCTAGCACTGGCTCCACCCAAAAATCCACCAACAAGTTGGTCAGCGTATGCGCGGAGGCACAGTAACATCTGATATTTACCTTTAGGATCCAGCACAAGCCCAGTACCATCTTCCTCCTCGGGCTCTGGCGGCATTAGCAGAGCAGATCGGGTCCGCTCTACTGCACAGGTGTGAGAAGCCTGCGCCGTAGAGCAGACCAGATCAGGCTTGGCTATTTTGCTGGGGTACTGGACCAGCGCTGGATCCTAAAGGTAAATATCTCCACAAGCTGCAGACGCTACTGCCCCTGCGCGCATACGCCGACCAACTTGTTGGTGGATTTTCGGGGGGAGCCAGCGCTGGATTGAAACTACACAGGAGAATGGGGGAAGGATCCAGAGGCTTTTGCCCCGTAGGGGCACTTTTTTTCTCACAGGTTCCCTTTAACGAATAAGAAGCAATTTGAGATTGCTGTGGGACCTTTGGAAGTTCAGTGATCTTTTAACCAGAGCAAGTGACGTGACGAATGCTAAAAATGTTCTCATGTATTGAATATTGTGCTAGCTTAGTAGCAGGTAGCGGAGGATACTGCGAGTACGATGCAACATACAGAACAGCCCAGAGCTTTCCCTCTTTCCATTTGGCCTCGGGGCTCTTCTGTTCTGTTCTGTGTCGTAGGCGGGTTTTTGTTTCCTTTGCGTTGATAAAGCGTATTAGAGAAGCAGTTGCTGTAAACATTTTGTGGATATTGTGAAATGTTAAGCGGAACATACGTAGCTTGTGAGAATCCTCTCGCTGGGCTTGATCTGCCTCCGGATTTCACATTCCCGCGGCTGGATTATTGTGATTCCATCATCAGAGAAGACATAAAACATGTTCCCCACACTTAGACCTGTAGGGAAATCAGAAGGAAACAGTGGCAGGATCATAATACCGACTCCTTCTCTCTCCATCCAAAGAGGCTCAGCAAGACAGCCAGCGAGGAGCACAGTATATTATCACATTCAGCAAGGTTAAGACAATAAGACATTAAAGAAAACCTCAAGTGAAAAAAAGTATGATATAGTGATTTGTATGTGTAGTACGGATAATGACTAGAACATTAGTAGTAAAGAAAGGTGAGTGTATGTGATAAACAAACACAACTTAAACTAACATGTTTTACTTCTCGTGTTGCTAGCATCCAGTGAAATCTGAATCGCAAAACGAAACTGCAAATCGAAATTGTGATTTGTAGTGTAAAAGAAGCATTAAAGAGTCTGAAGCCTTAAAAATTATCTCTTTTTATTTCAGAATGCGCTTCAGCCTTAAGAGAAAAGATGATTTACCGCATCCCCGCAGCCGTACAAGGTCTTTATCCCCCCCAAATCCCGGGGCAAAATTCTACGACTTTCAAAGTCACAGATTTTGCTGCCCGGGAGAGGCAGAGCTTTGCGAAGTAGCTCTGCCTCCAGTCCATTCAGTCACCGCCGATCTCTGCTTATCCCCGCCTCTCTCAGTGAAAGAAGACTGAGGGGGCGGGGAGAGGTGGAGATCGGCAGTGATTGAATGGACTGGAGGCAGTGCTACAGCACAAAGCTCTGCCTCCTCCAGGAAGTACCAGAGGATTTTATCAAGGGAATTTCGGAAAGGGGATAAAGACCTCATACGGCCGCGGGGATGTGTGAAATCATCTTTGCTCTTACTGCTGAAGAGGATTCTGAAATAAAAAGAGGTCATTTTGAAGGCTTCAGACTCTTTTTAAAGTGAGTCTGAAGCAAAATAATAATAAAAAAAACAGATACTCACCTAAGGAGAGGGAATCTCTTGAGTCCTAAAGAGCCTTCCTGTACCTCCTCCAGTCCTTTCGTTCTAGCGCTGTGTACCCCCGTTAGCAGTGTGCGGCGCCCGATGGGTCAGAAACCGCACTCTGCTGCTGCAGGAGGCTTCAGGGGTCTTCAGGAGCCTGAGTGCTCCCGAAGAGGGCCGCTTCGTACTGTGCATGCGTTAGCACGCTTTCTCGCGCATGGAGCCACCCATCTTCGGGAGCACTCGGGCTCCTGAAGACTTCCGAAGCTTCCTGCAACGGGGGCTTAGAACGGGTGATCCAGCACTGGAACGAATGGACCGTGAGAGGAACGGGAAGGCTGTATAGGACCCAGAGCCTTTCTTCTCCTTAGGTATCTGTCATTTTCTTTTTGTATTTTGATTCAAACTCCCTTTAAGAAGATCTACTGCTTCCATCTCAGTTAACTGGTGTTGCAGAGATGGAAAACTGCATGCTGTGGGGAACCAGAGCTAGTTACCTGCAGCACGCCAATAATATATCTCTGCCAAGAACGGTAATCAGCTGGAAAGTCGCAGGTTGCTTTAGATTAATCCACAACTTTTTACTCCCCTTGCAGCATTTCATTTTCCCGCTTTACTTTATTCTACACTCTTTGCAATGCTGTTGTTATTGTTATTATGTTTAACAGCAGTTGGCGGTATTACTTCCGCTGTGACACCTCGTAGCCGTCCTGATTTTCAGTGCGGATGTGGAAACTGCATTGTTTAACCTTATGTTGCCTGAACCTTTCCTGATTGCCCTGTGCATAGAGCACATGATGGAATGAAAGAAGGCAATAGGCTTTATATTCCTATTAGGCGCAGGCAGGAAGAGGTTCTTTTATTTAAGCTTAGGGTACCGCAGGGAAGGATAATCAGTTGTGATTGAGAAGTGCAACCTATTTCACAACTACCTCGTTAAAATGAAATGACTGTGTTACAAATGTAGCCAATGCTTAAAGGACCTCTGTCGTGAAAATCATAAAATGTAAAATACATGTAAACACATACACAAATAAGTATGTTCCTTCCAGAGTAAAATGAGCCAAAAATGACTTTTCTCCTGTGTTGCTGTCACTTACAGTAGGTAGTAGAAATCTGACAGAACCAAAAGGTTTTGGACTACCCCATCTGCTCATGTGGGGAGCCCATCTGCTCTTGGGGGGTTCTCTGGGTTTTCTTTATTTTCATGAGCACTTAGTGAATGGCAGTTGCTCCGTCCAGCTGCCAACAAAATATGCAGTGAGCAGGGAGGCTGGCCAACATCTTTATATAAATCCTTTTCAGGGAGTGTCTTTAGAAAGACTAAGGGCCATGTAGAGAATCCCCTATGGAGAGATGGACTAGCCCAAAATCTGTCAGTTCTGTCAGAATTCTACTACCTACTGCAAGTGACAGCAACATAGGAGAAAAGTAATTCATGGCTCATTTTATAATGGAAGAAACGTACTTCTTACTGTATTTGTTTGCATGTATTTTATAATTTTTGAGATAGTGGTCCTTTAAATCTGGGGATTTCAAGTACCGTAGTTAATCTCACTTGCATAGCCCAAGCTAATATTTCTGTGTTCTCTAAAAGGAAAGCCTGTATACAATTTGTTAATCCGTTATAAGGTGCCAGTGACAGTTTCAGTGTATGACTTTATAAGTGGTCGCATGTGCCGTCATTAACAACATTCTGCAGGTGCGAGTTGTGATGGAAGATTTGCTAAGGGAGAGGCGTAATAAAGAATAGCTGTGAGATGTCGCACTTGTTAAAACAGTTATTGTGTCCAACCAATGCTTTGATTACTACTAGTCACAGCGCTGCTTCTCCCCAGTCTGAGCCTCTGTACTGAGAATTACAGGAGAAAGAGCCAGAAACGTTAAAGTGCACCTGAATGGAGATGGAACGAACTGTTTGCCAATGAACAGTACCTGCTGCGGCTACTTCTGGGTCAGTGAGGTCTATAAGTAATGCAGACCGGCAGCACACGTCTTGATCATGCTCCCACTGCTGGAGAGCTCTGCGCATGCGCATGATGATGCCGTACGTAGTTGTGACTACATACAACATGGTCGTGCGCCTCAGGCGCACAATCAAGGGCGCATGCTGCCGGTCAGCGCCTGCGTATTACTTAAAGAGAAACTGTGACCAAGAATTAAACTTCTTCCCAATCAGTAGCTGATACCCTCTTTTGCATGAGAAATCTATTTATTTTCAAAAACGGATCATCAGGGGGATTTGTATAGCTGATATTGTGATGAAACCAATCCTACAGGAAACTGTGAGGACCATGGTCCTGGCAGTTTCCTATCTGTAAACCTTGTTGCATTTTGGGAAATAGCTATTTACAGCTGTTTCCAATTGTCAAAAAAGCAAGCAGCAGCTACTTCCAGTGACATCACCTGCCAGCAGTAAAAATGTCACCATGTGATAAATGTCAGAATGTACATCAGGAAGAGGAAAGATTTTACAATGGGAAAACACTGACTAAATCATTTATACATACAGTAATTTGTGTAAAAATTAAGCACTTTTTTCATTACATTATTTTCACTGGAGTTATTATTATTATTGATTTATAAAGCGCCAACATATTCCGTGGCGCTGTACAAAGTAAGAAACAAACATGGGGTACATAATAATAGACAATAGTGCACACCAAAATACAAGCTACATAATTAGTGACAAAATACAAAGAATGATACAAAATACAAATTATAGAATTGGTAAGAACAGTGATAAAAGTAACATGATGAATAAAATGTATAATGGTCACCAAGACACAAAAGGGGGAGAGAGTTCCTCGTTAAAGACCTCACTGACCCAGAAGTAACCTCAGGTACTGTTCGTTGGCAAACAGTTTGTCACAGGGACAGGGGAATTGCTTGTTCCATCTCTACACCTGAAGTGAGAGGGATCTGGAGGCTGCTATATTTATCTCCTTCTAAACAGTAACAGTTGCATGTGATCCTGCTGATCTATTCAGCACCAGCACTTTCTGAATCACACACCTGAAACAAACTTGTAGGTATTTTAGTCAGACTTCAGTCGGAAACATCAGATCTACATGTTTTTTAGGGTCTGTGACTAAAAGTATTAGGGTAGGAACACAATGGCAGAATCGCATACGCGTTTTCCATAGCACATAGTGCAAAATGCATATGCAATCTTGCTTAGTGTGTTCCTACCCTTAAAGGCAGAGGATCAGCAGGACAGCCAAACAATTTGCAGTGCTTGAAATAGATAGATATTATGGGCTTGATTCACAAAGCGTTGCTAACTGTTAGCACCCTGTGAAGACCCCCTTAGCACGTCTAAACAAGCTTTTCGCGCGCAAAACTTTATGCGCGTAAAACTCCGCGTGAAGTGCCCATTAAAGCCTATGGGACTTAGCGCACGATCTGATTTAGAAATTCGGTGCTAACCTACTTAGCACCCTGGTTGGCACGTCTAAAGACTTTAGACGTGCTAAGTAGGTTAGCACCGCTTTGTGAATCAAGCCCTATATAGTAGATAAATATGGCAGCATCCATATCCCATTCACTTTAGGTATTGTTTAAAAATTGCAAGCAGCATTAAAACAAAACAGAATTGAGAATAATTTGATAAGATAAACAAGTACTTCTATAGTTTAGATTTTAAAGGAGTCATCAGGCAAAATGGAAATAAAAACTTTACTCACCTGGGGCTTTCTCCAGCCCCTTGCAGCCGACTGTCCACGCTGACCGCTCCGATCTCCGCCGCCGTCCCGGGCTCCTCGCATGGTGCAGAGGCCGACCCCGAGGTCGTCCTTACTGCACCTGCATGAAGTGCCACTGTCAATCATGGCCACGTTGCCAGCGGAGTACTGCGCAGGCACAGAACGCCAAGGGCAAAGTAGCCATGATTGACAGCGGTGCTTCACGCAGGCGCAGTAAGGCCGACCTCGAGGTCGGCCTTACTGCGCCTTCGGGACGGCGGGACGGCGGCGGAGAGCGGAACGGTCAGCGTGGGATGGTCGGAGAGCGGAACGGTCAGCGTGGGACGGTTGGCTGCAAGGGGCTGGAGAAAGCCCCAGGTGAGTTAAGCTTTTTTTGTTCCATTTTGCCTGATGACTCCTTGAAGTAGGACTTGAGTACCATACAGAGTGTCAAGTGAAGGGGAACGAGTAAGGCCCCGTTCACACTTGCATTTTGCCATGCAAATAGACCGGATCCTGATCGGATCCTGATCGAATCAGGACCTGATCCGGATCGGAACCGTACGGTTCCGTTCCGGATCCAATCCGGATCCGGTCCGTTTGCATCAGGCATGCATCAGGCTGCCATCCGGATCCGTGGGCAAAAAATAGCGAAATTTAAATAAAAAAATGTTGGGGTCAGCAGAAGGTGCACCTGGTGCACCTGTAGAATCGGGTTCCTCCGCTGTAGGCCTCACCTCCACCTCCGACATTCTGCCAAACAGCTCCAGCACCTCTGTTACTGCTGCTCCACTCCAGACATGCTTGGCCCATGTGTCCCCATCCGAAATGGCCGCTTGGATACGCATAGGAAGTGGGGTAGAACGTCAGGTGTATGTAGGCAGTGTGTTCTGTGCCTTCCGTTTCCCATTGGTTTCTGTGTTCCGGATGGTGCTGTCAGGCTCAGGTCCGGCTCCGGTCCGGGTGCGTGGGCCGGAGATCCGGACCCAAAAAATTGCGCATGTTGGAAAAGTGTCCGGAGTCCGGATCCGGTCCGGCTCCGTACTGTACGGAACGGACACGTGTGAACGTCCGCATAGCCTTTGCATTGCTATGCGGAACGTACGTTCCGTTTGTACAGTATACGGTCCGGATCCGGCCCGGCGAATCCGGACAGGGAACGCTAATGTGAACCGGGCCTAACAGTGGGGAGTGCATGAGCGAGCGCGTTCCGAAAGGTAGGGTTAGTGCCAAAACAATGTGCTCATTTGCTGCCTGTTTTTTTTCTGTTGCTTAGTGATTTGATTTACTCACATTCATTGCAACATTTATAAATGCTTGATGGTTTCATATCTCCAGACACACACAGAAAACTCACAACTGTGACCTTCACAACTTATCACCAGGAACCCGCTTTGTAGTGAATTAAAAATAATGAGAATTACAATAATAACTTTTTAAATATTTGAATGTTTGGTTTACCTTCTTCTCGCCACAGAATATTTGCAACTATAAGTCGAGTAACCAAGCAAGCCATGTGGAGAGAAAACAGGGAAAAAAATCACTTACAATGGACACACTTATTCGATATTTACATAAAAATAAAACAGAAAATGGTTAAAATGTTATTTTTTTTTTAGTTTCTATCAAGTTTTTTTGCTGACTGCCTCCGTCATTATTAAACTTTATTTATAAAGATCTAACATATTGCGCAGCGCTGCACAATAGAAAGGGAAGGCATTACAACATTGAAGAAAGCCTGAAAATAAATGTATTATATAATGAATTGTATGTGTAGTTCAGCTAAGAAATAGAACATTAGTAGCAAAGAGCAAACGGGGAACAGAGGCACCTGCAGAATAAAAGTGGATAAAACCATTAAAATTTGCTTGGAGGAAGTGGTGGACTTGCCTCCATAAAGCAGACACGAAAGACTGTCTGTATAATAGTAATCACATTTATTATATAGTACCCCAAAAGTGCAACGCGTTTCGCAGGCCACGCCCGCTTCATCAGGCAATAAACGTGGGGACAAACAGAATTTCAGCAGTAGCAAGAGCAGCGCCTCAGAGTAGCAAAGAAAATAGTCTTATATTTTTTTCCAGTACAGGAAGAATTAAAAATATTTAGTTGCTATCTATGCAAAAGCCCTCACTAGGTCAAATGCAGCCTTGTTTCTTGAAGTACTTAAACAGCCAAGGATAAGGTTTTACTATAGGAAAGTTCAAAGGGTCATTATGTCTGCTTTGTTTTTTAGTGTAAAAGACAGAGTGTGCTTTTAAAACTGCAACTGCAGTGTCATTAATGATGCAATGCCATTAAAAAAAGCTATATAACTGAAAAAAAAAATCTAAGACTATTTTCTTTGCTACTAATGTTCTATTCATTATCCATACTACAAATACAATTCATTATATCGTACATGTTTTTTCACCCTCAGGTTAGCTTTAAACAATGTTACGCAGGGGCTTCCCAGCAATCAACAATGGTACACAAAATACTGTAGAAACAATAACCAATGCTGCACAGATTGTAATGTAGGTATAGATATAGCAGATAAGCAGAGGCGTAGCTAGAGATTACAACATCACAATTCTGCTATGGGGCCCTCAAGCTGGACAGCAGCCTAAGGGTCATCTGGCTTCTTATACTAGAGGAAAGGGGGAGGGGTCATCAGGCTATCTAAACCGGAGGGGGGGGGGGTTATCTGACTACCTATACTGGAGGTGGGGGAGGGAAGGGTCATCTGGCTGCCTATATTAGAGGGAAGGGTCCTCGGGCTACCTATGCTGAGGGGAGGCGGCTGCTGACAGTGGCCTTGGGTGGGAAAGTGTAGAAATCCAGCCCTGTTAAAACCTAGGCATTCAAGAGCAATCCCACCTGCCACTATCCTATGTGATATAAGTTGACTGGCCAATGTACATTCCTATGCAATTTACACAAAATGTCTATGGGCCCTGAGATAAAGGTAGAGCATGAAGAAAAACAGGAAAATTAATAGTGAACACATTACTGCTTGGGCCCCCTTTCCTCAAGAGCCCTATAGCAGTTGCTATGGCTATTGTTACGCCCCTGCAGACAAGTCACTTAGTACATATGGTGATGGAGAAGAGGGCATGTGGAGGACAGCCCTACCAATAGGCTTACAATCTATGGGGTGAAACCCTGCTGTCAGGGCTGCATATGGAATGGGGACTGCAGGTGGCATATGTATTATAATGGCTCCAGTGAGCGGAATGACGGCTCTGAATCTCAATCTGTGAGAGTTGTGTTTTTGAATATTAAAGCTTTAATTATTTATCTCACTCTTGAGTGTTTTCCCGGTGAGGAGGTAAGTTCATATCTACAGCACTTCCTCTTTTTAAACTGCTTATAACTATTTGATTTGATTTTGGTGGCGCTGAAATTTAAGTGTCAGTTTTTTACCACCCTGAATTGAGTTTTTTTACACTGGACTTTGTCCTATCCTACTGAGAGAGACTTTTTAACCTGAGTGGGGTTGGGTTTCTTGGGGTTCTTCCCACCTGCCTAATGTGTGGCCACTGTTCTGGCACACTGTTGTGAGTATAATTGTTCACATCTATCTCTCTCCAGTGATTAACTAACATACAAAACTATATTGGCTCTTGGTCTCTTCCTACATTATTTTCCCTTTTCTTCCTATTGAGAATGCTTCAAAGTAAACCTGTACGGAAAAAAAAGACTCCCCCTAGGGGGTACTCATCACGGGAGGGGGAAGCCTCTGGATACTAAAGAGGCTTCACCCATTGTCCCTCGTAGACTTCCTTCCTCCACTGGGACCCTCAAACAGTGTGCACCTCGCACAGGCGCAGTTGCTGCTTGCCGGGCTCCAGCGGAAAAAGTCGAGCCCAATAGGGTCCGCTCTACAATGCTTGTGTAAACTAGCAACAAGGCTTTGTTGGCGGACCTTCTGGGGGGCAGCGCTGGATTGGGAGTGCTAAGGAGAACAAGGGAAGCCTTGTTCTCCTGATCACTCCCAATCCAATTACCCACTAGGGCAACTTTGTTTTCACTACAGGTACTCTTTAAATAGGGGGCTGCAAATAAATGGCTAGTCACATAATGAAGGGATTGCTGAACACTAGGATGCTGCCATACATAGGGGTCTGCTAAACGATGGGAATAGGAGCATAGAAGAAGGATGTCACTATGTATGAAAGAGAGGGTCATTTAACAGGGCGTGGCATGTGGAGGAGGGAGGTTTTGGTACACAAAGTGGGGAGGGGGGCTGTTGCACATGAGGGGGGAGCTCAGTACAGCTTGCCTTGGGCGGGGCTGGTCTAAGTTAGGGAGTATAAATTTGGCCCCGTTCAGTAGGTAGATTGCTTTGCTGTTTGAATGATGTAAACTTAATTACCTTTTCTCTTACTTTTTCTAACTGTAGGTTAGAAGGTGATTTTCCGTACATTGAAAACGCCTCAGCGTGAGGATTATTTGTGTTGAGCGGAGATGATCATTATCACATCTCTACACGGACTGTCACAAATGATGCTCATACTGACAATACTGCTTGCTTTATCAGACTCCACATGACCAAACTAACTTTAATTGTCTTTTCTATTGATTTCATGAAGTGTATAAGCACGGAGTTCAACAACTCTCCTCCACGGAGTCTAATTAAGTGTAACGGATTCCATGGCATTGTCAGTGTAAAGTTGTCATAAGAAAAACATGGACGCTAATGCTGCCAACCTCCTTCTAAAACTGTTATCTAATGTCTGCAGAGATTCATACTTCAATACTTAACATGAGGCCTATAAACTTTTTTGAGATGTTTTATCTGTTGCCTTTACTCTTTGGGGAATATTTTCCTCACTCCCTGCCCAGTGGCATAACAGGGGGACCCGTCTCTGCATACATAAGGGTGACAGGAAAAAAGGGTGTAGAGTATAGCCAACATTTTAAGATAATTTCTATTACATTATTTTTCTAGTTTCTTCATCTTTAACTGAGATAGAATAATAAATATGTTAAAATAATGGTAATAAAATCGCAAAATATCATCTATAACAACAGAACGTAACTATAAATCACCGGGCCCCCCTGCAAAAATTTGGATGCCCCCCTGGACACGCTCAGGGCCGTTTTGGGGGGCAGGAGGGGTCACAGTATGAGGGGACATCATGGCCACCCATCGACGGGGAGGGAGGACAGTCCCCCCCTCCCTCACCTCAGGCTCTCCCCGCAGCGCTACCCTCCAGCATCAATCAGTGACAGCAGGCAGTAGCCAGGAACACATACCTCCATCCACCACGGAGGTCCGATCTCTAAGTGTTTAAACAGGAAGTAGTGTCAGACACTTAGAGAGTGGAACCTCTGGCATGTGGAATGCATGAAGGTATGTGTTCCTGCCCGCCGCTGCTTCCACTGATTGATGCTGGAGGGGTAGCACTGAGGAGAGAGCCCGAGGTGAAGGAGGGGGGAGGATTGTTCCCCTCTCCCCGCCAATGTGTGGCTATGCTCTCCCCTCATGCTGCGACCCAGTGTCGGACTGGGCCACAGTAGTACAGTTTTTCCCTCGGTGGGCCCTCCTCCAGGTCTCTGGTGGACCCCCCCCCCCTCCTTGTCTGACAGAGATCCAATTGCTGCCTGCAGCACAAAAATTCTCTTCTCAGTGCTGTAATCACTCATGCTGAGAGCAGTGGCGTAGCTAAGGGGCTGTAGGCCTCAATGCAAATTTTACAATGGGGTCCTCCAAGCACTCTATACATAACAATTGATACGATGCACAAAAACCTGCCAATGGCAACTACAGAGGTGCAAGAAGGGGATGAGAAATAGCTTGTTAATGATTACCACTGTTCAAAGTATCTATAGAAGTGATTATTATGAGCAAAGGACCAATAGAGAGGTAATATTGTAGTTGAGGGAGGGCCCTTCGGGGCCCCTTTGGCCCATGGGCCCCGATGCGGTCGCAACCTCTGCAAAGTAGGACATTACTTTATATTGAAGGAGGGGACTCTATGCAAAGTTTTGCTGGGCAGCAGTGTCTCTGAATTACAATGCTGCTAAGATCATGTACATTTGGCCCTGTCCATAATACATCATGACCACGCCCACCTTCCGGTGCATGGTCACACCCTTTTTTCACCGCAACCATGGGATGTGTGGGCCCCAGGTTGAAATTTCTTTGTTGGGACCTCTCTTGCCCCCCAAAACGGTCCTGAATGGGCCCTCCCCGCAGGTGCAGAGGCTCTAGCCCCTATTAATACGCCACTGTATAACAATGAAAATTAAAACATATATACAGTCATAATAAGCAAAGTACAACATAGGTAAATATTACTGATATTTTACTGAAACTAATCCTAACATTTAAAAACAATATTTATTGAGTCACTAATTCACAAAACTTAAAATTTTGTTTGGACAGTTCTGGCGGCCACTATGTATCAGGCCCCTAGATTTCTTCTTTGCTGCACAATAGCTGATATTTTGCATTAGTGCGTTTGGGGCGCCCAAAAAGTCTTCCCCTCTTTCAACATTTCTCTAATGAGCCCTATCCGGAGGTTTGTGAAAATTACAGCACATTGCAGCAGAGGAGAGCAGACCTGCCGCTGCAACAGTTTAGTCCCCTTACACACATGAAAGAATTTGTATGCAAATATTTGAGAATTCATGTTTGCAGCACAGGTAATGCAAGTCAATGATATCGCATTTGTTTTGCATTTTAATGCGAATGTTGACATCCGAATTGACTGCTGAAAAAAAAAACCTGTAGCGCGCGGGTTAACTTGCGTACAGGTTTGCGCGCATAATAGTAAAGGTTTGTGTGCATTAACTTTCGCATTCACATGCTAATATATACGTTAGCGCATGAACCGCGAAAGTTAATGCGCGCAAACTTTTACTATTATGCACCCAAACCTGTACGCACGTTAACGCGTGCTAAGCATATCACGCCCGTGATACCATTTATCACGGCTTTGCGAATCATGCCCCAAATGTGAAAATTCTCACGTGAATACCAAAATGTGCATAAATAAGAAGGGCAGCAGTAGTAACACCTCAAAAAGGAAGCATGTGCTCAACACGCCCCCTCTGCAACACCCACAGGAAGTAAAGAGGAGGGACAGGAAGTTACGGTTTTAAAAAACAATCACACTACGAATTTTTAAACTTAAAATGCATAGGAAAATAGTCAAAATTGCAGGCGAAAATTCATTCATGCAGGTTCACAGTAGCAAAAAAAGTGCACAAAAATCGCTATGACAATGTGAAGGTACCCCAAAACATTCTGCTCTGTATTACTCTGCACATGGGGGAGAGAGGGGAATATGGCAGTTACTGGGGGATTGGGAGCAGGGAGCCTATTTATTGGAGGGATGAGGGAGAGGTGAAGTAGGATCTAAAAACGTGTTTCGTGTGTGTTCCCAGGTCAATAATACCAAGATTTATTTGGGTCATTTCTCCCTCAAGCAATAAATAAGTGCACATTAACATCACAGATGGACATAGAAATACCAACACAGGAACTGAGGGGAGATCTTCCCAGTGGCTGATTTCTAAGAAAGCTTGATGGAATTATATATCCCTTTCCCACTGTGTCCAAAAGTGAAAGCGTTTCGCGCGAACTGAGCATACAGGAAGATATTGGGCTCTATTCACAAAGCATTACTGCATTCGTCAATGCTGAAAACAGCTGATTTTACCAATCACCTTCCCAAATGACAATTCACTAAACCTATTACCACACTGAAAATTAGAGTTACCGACTGATGAGGTAAATTACCAACTTGTGCTGTAAATGCCTTAAGGAAATGTCAAGAAATTGCAATTCACAAAGCTTTACCCGTTCGGTAAATCGAGCAAAAGTGTTTGATATTTTTCTTCAGCTCATAGCAGCCGGTAACTTACTTTTTCCATGCTGTTTCTGTGTGGTAACTTGACAGGCAGCCTTTAGGGAGAGCCAGGCAGCAAATAGGGAGAGCCACACAGCCCTGCTATCATGCTGATTTGATGCGACTGAGTATGGTATCGGGTGGGTCTTTCACTGTATCAGAGCAGAGGAAGGTAACATTTTTGGGGGCTTTTCTGCATCCCTTTAGATGTGAAAAATCTGTATTCTGGCATACAGAAGAGCTCCCCCTGGTGGCTGCAGCACATCTAAAGGGATGTCAGAGATGCACTGGAAGGAAAACCCCGACCCATACACGCAGCTCCCTACCTGCCCGCTGACCTGCTACACGGCTGGTAAGTGACACTTACCTAGCTGGGCTTAGTGAATTGAGGCATGTTTGTTCGGTAAATTACCAAACTTCTGCCTCATGCGGACAATATTTAGTGAATTTGGGAAAAAAAGTGTAAAATATCAAATTGGGTATTTTACCGACCTACCCTTAGTGAATAAAGCCCATCATTTTCCAAGCCCCTCCCCCTTTAAAAAAAGGCATAATAACCATGTCACTACAGTAATAAACAAGTCTGTTAGGAGAAAAGTGAACAAGTGTTTGATTAGTGCTATATCTTCTATTGCTTACGTCACCCCATTAGATCACGTTGGTCTGTGGGGAATAAATATATTGCATTGATACTGGTGTCTGCATGATTCTGGGAGGCAGGGTGCCTCTGGAAGCGGTATCCACTAAGAGGCCCCGTTACGATCATTAGCGATCCAGTCTGTTTCGCTACACTAGGAATAGGTACAAAAGTTTACTAGGGAGTTTCAGCCCCACTTCTTCAAAAAGGAAACAAACTGGATTAAGTAGGTGTACTTGGCCATTTGTGTTTGCATTTTAATTGTGTTTGAGTAGTGTTTAATTTGCGTTTGAATGGGCCACTCATTTGCATTTAAATAGCATTTGATTTGCATTTATAAAGCATTTCATCTTAAGACATCAACCCACTCACTGAATTCAAAAACAATCAGGAAAGGACTTAAAACACTGCAAAACAGAACAGGCTGTGTTTGGGAAAATGGCAAATCAAATGGAATTGAACACAGGTGTGTATTCCCGCCTAACAACTCATTCCAAATTTATACTGTGCATTTAAAGCATTCCATGAAGGATTAGATAGCAGTGGACCTCAAGTTATATCAGTTATTCTCCTTGATTTTAAAACAGCTATTTTCCCTTTTCTTATAAGTTAATGGAAAGATCAAAGAAATATGGGTTTTTTTTGCCCACATAGCATTTTTTACTCTTAGTTTAAATGGCCAGCCAGTTGTTTCTATACTTCTTGCTGTGCTAATAAAAATAATTTGAAACAGACCCACCAACCATGGTAGTTTGGGCACTGCCATAGGTGGCCATGTTAATAGCTGCACTTAGCGTCTATCCAAATTACCACTTGTAGCTGCTAATTGTGGCCAGGGCCGTTTCTTTGGCAGTGCGGTTGGGGCGACCACCCTGGGCACAGACCAGCAAGTAAAAGAAGGGGGGCGCAGGCAGAAGGGCATAACCACTAGGGAGCTGGTGACTCGCGGTACAGCCAAATGGAAGAAGAAAAAAGATTACCAGCACAATCACCTTCCTTGACGACTCCTGAGCTGCCTGCGTCAGACATCAAGTCATCATCACGTCACCACAGCGCGATGTCCTGTAGCGGTACTGCAGGCTGTCAGTGCGCGGCGCCCATAGTTGGCTTTCCAGGCTCTCTTCGCCTATGTATTTTCCTTGTCCCTGCTTCCTCCTGGGTGGGCGACTGGTCACTAGTAAGTAGGCAGCACTACGACCTGTGGCTGTGTGACTGTCCCTAAAGAGTAAAGGTTCGCGAGTCCACAGGGGTGGGGGGGAAGGGAGGGGCAATTTTTACACCCTCGCCCTGGGTGCAATTAAGTCTAGAAACTGCCCTGTTTGTGGCTATTAAAATAGAAGCCCATGGCGCCCAAAATAAATGTATATTACAAAAGTAGAAATCCAAGCCGTAAAAGTGAAACAAGCCCTAAAGTAAATGTGATTATTATATTCAAATCTAGTACATTTATCGAATGTTAGCAAAAATGTAAGAAATGAAATGTGCACAGTCAACAGTTAAACATATTAGAGAATGTGGCGGGATGTCCAAGATAATGATTTAAAGTCCAGTTCTGACAAGCTAATGAAGACATCATGTCTATACCATTCACAGCGCTGTGAAATAATTGAATTGGAGATTTAGTGCTATTTAAGTCGAAGGTGACACCTTCCTGTCAGCCAGCCTGATCATTAACATCTGATCAGCTGAGCATCATCCCTCACTGCTGTCACTTGTTGTGTAACAGAAACCTTTTATCACCGCTCATCAAAGGTGAATCCCGTAATGTGTAATGTTAAGTAAGCTCAACTTGAATTTGTTGATGGATTTCCATTATGTGCCGACATCAGGTCAGATCGACTAATGAACTTGACAAATTGACTACATTATTAGGCAAGTGAGACTTAAGGGAGCTCCTTAAAACATTAACACATAGTTCATTTGGTTAAATGCTCCAGTGTCCATCATAAGTTGTAAATTAGCGGTAATGACCATACTACACTTTAGCTGAATGTGGAAAATGAAGTGTCTTGAGAAATTAACCCTTGTGCCTGATGAAATGAGGAGAGAGCTTCACTTTGCCCATTTTCAGACTTATATTTGTATAAATGAATGTTTTTTTGGAATGATCTTGAATTTGATTGGGTATTTGAAGTAAAAAGAGGCTAATTGAACCCTAAGGCCCTTTATTGCTTGACGGCTGACGCATCTGTTGTGTCACCAAAAAATGAGTCATCTCATCCCAGAAATAGTGATAGCCCTATGGGGCTATCACATTGAACTCGGTGTGGCATGGTGCAGAGGGTCCCGTCGTAATGCTGCAAGGATACCAGTGTGTCGTTCGTGGGACCCCAGAAGTGAGGCATGCTTTCTTTGCAAAGTATGCCTCACAACAGAGATGGATTGAGATGCAGCGGGCGAGGCAGGTCATTGTGGTGCTCGCTCTTCCCATGCTGCACCTGACCGCTTCACAGCTGTGTAATTCAGGTGACCGAGTGGCTAAGCGATTAGCACTTTTGCCTTGGAATACCAGAGACCCAGCAAGGGTAATCTATTATCTGATTGGGGTTTCCATGTTCTTCCCATGTTTTCTATGTTTCCTCCCGGTGCTTTGGTTTCTGGCCACTTTCTAAAAAGAAACTATTAGAATAACTGACTCCTCCATAGAGCTTGCTAGGGACATTAGATTTAAAGTGGCATTAAGGGACAATTAGTGATCTAAATTGTGCTCCGCAGGGGCCTATCTGAGTAATATAGAGCCTATGGCAGACACTGGAATTGCCCCCCCCCCCTAGTCAGAGCCACCTTCCCCTTTAAAACAGCATCCTTTTTCACGTACGTATGTTATGGTTGCCTTTGTTTTTTGGCTTGGTATATTGCTGAAGTTACTTTTTTCGTAAATATCTCTTCTTATTCCCTCTCTGCCCTCTTTTCTAACACTAAGCCAAGTGAGCCCGCCCTACATACATAAGTTAAGTAGCCATGTTCCCCAGATAACAGCATTCATCTGATTTGAAGTCTGAGTGATGGGGAGGCACAGGGGCAGCCATGGTACCCATGATGCTGTGGCGCCCATGGCACAAGCCATGCCTGCACCCCTCTAGATACGCCTCTGGTGCTCTGTAAAGTGTACCGGAAGAATATAATGTATTAAGCAATCAAAATAATTCTGGCCATCTATGTCATTGGCAATCATGAGTGATCATGATAATCCTTGAAAACAGTAAAGTAAATGACACTTACGGGTTTTCCTTGCAGAATCTTCAATGAAGAGAGAAGATATGTCTTCATCCACTCCGACTTCATTCTTTGCAATACATGTATAGGCTCCAGTGTCTTCATAGCGGACACTAGAAATATGAAGTTCACTTCCATTGGCTGTAATAGAGACGTATGAGCTGTTTGATCTATGTTTTTTTTAAGTAAACAGTCGCTGCTATAAATAATAATATTTAACGTGTTAGAATAAGCAAGCACAGCAGAATGTAAATAGTGATGATTGTAATCAGCTAATTACAATTACGTGAAATTTTGCGTACATTTTTGCAATTACGCCCCATGTAATTAGGATTTGTAAATTGAATAGGTTTCGCGTAATCCATTCCTAATTTTGAGTAATTTTTGTGTAATTCCCTTCTGACTTTAGTGGTTAATATCAACTCCTCCATACATGCTATTGTCATGAAAATTGCTACATATATTAAAGGGAAGATTCATGGTACTAAAAAAAACAAACTGCACTCACCTGGGGCTTCTTCCAGCTCCTGGCAGTCGATCGGTGCCCTCGCCGCAGCTCCTCTCCCTCCTGGCGTCCAGCGGTGAAGAAGCCGACCTCGCCAGGTCGGCTTCCGGGTCGGCGTCATGTGCGTTCCACGGCGCGGGTCACGTGGTGTATGTGACGTCATCGGGTCTCTACTGCGCAAGCGCAGTAGTTCTGCGCCTGCGCAGTAGAGACCCGATGATGTCTCTACACCATGTGACCCCCCCGCCGTGGAGCGCACGGAAGCCGATCTTGAAGCCGACCTGGCGAGGTTGGCTTCTTCACCACTGGACGCCCGGAGGGAGAGGGGCTGCGCCAAGGGCACCGATTTACTGCCAGGAGCTGGAAGAAGCCCCAGGTGAGTGCAGTTTTTTTTTAGAGTTTTTTTTAGGAGAATAGTGGGTAAAAGTCAATTTTTTTTAAAAAAAGAGTTTGTAGTTTTTGAGAAAATTGATTTTAAATCATGCAAAGGAAAATGGTTTTTAAGATGTAATTTTAATGGTTTAAAAAACATTTTTTCCTGAAAATCTTTGTTTTGTCTCCCCTACGAGTTGTTTAAAAAAAAAAAATGTATTTTCATCTCCATGCTGACAAAGCCCTAGCTTCAAGATCTGAAACACTTTATCTTCTTGAATAAAGCTCAGCCATGATCATTACTCTTCCCTGAGATCACACTTTTCTCTTTATTCTAAAGTGCTTAAAGCGGATCCGAGATGAAAAACTAACAATAACAAGGAAGTAACTTGTCTATATATCTCTAGCTGCAAACGGCATCAATAGAATATGATTATTTCTTGCTGTGATACAATGATAGCAGCCATGTTGTTTGTAAACATTACACACAGGCAAGCTTATCTGCATCTTCAGCACTCAGCCTGTGAAAAAAACCTAATCTCCCCTCCTCCCCTCTGAAATCTCTGGCTAGTAATACCTCCCTCTCCTCCTGCCCAGACTGAGCTCCCATGAGCCCTTGCCACTGTCTGAAAATGCCAAGGCTCTCTGAAAAGCTGTGGGCGAGGCTTGTTTAGTTTATAGGGAATTAGAGTATTAAAACAAAACAAAAAAGTATTTGGCTTGAGAAATACCCTATAAACAATAGAAAAGGAACCCAATTATGCAATGTGTAAAAGTTCATTTCGGATCCACTTTAATGAAGCTTATACTCTTGGCAATACAGTATATAGCCTGTTTTATCCTTACACCTGATAACGCATATTCTTCCATATCTTTAGCTTCCATGGTTTTTCCTTTTCCCCCTTTATTCCTCCCCCCCTTCCCCCTGTATTGTATTTTATTACCGCTTCGGCGATTTCCCCCCTGCAAGTGCCCTCTGAGAGCAGCGGCTATCGGCAAGCAGCCATTCATATAACCTGGAACCTTGAATACACAAGCCTGGGCCATCCCCAGCAAAGGCATATTACTTCAGCCGTTTGTAGTTACAAAATTATATACCCTTAGATTGGTTATTCCAAGGATTACATGCATTGAGTTGATGGGAAAGGAAGAGAAAATCAATTAGCATCTGCTATGTCATACTGTATATAACAGTGTTTTAAATATGTTTTTAACCACCGTATGTCACATGAATATATTATGAACTTCTGACTATTTCACCTCTGAAGAGCGGCTGGTTCAAAGCTGTGAAACGTGCGTTAGGCCTCATCTGAACGTCATACTGTGACATAAGGGGCCATATGCAATTCCCTATTTCACCTGACTTTTCTCCCAGGAGATAATATTTCATCTCAGATTTAAAATAACTTTACAGCACTTTTCAACTAAAAAAGTACCAAAAAGTTGGTGAAATAGCACGATCAAATTTATGTTGAGTATTTTCTTGCTTTATGGTGGCTTAAAGGCAATTTATTGGCAAGTTTAAAAATATCACCTAGGAGAAAACTTAGGTGAAAAAGTGAATTGCATATGGGCCCAGGACTTTTTTTTACGGTTTATTATACTGGACTTTTTATTACTGTATTAGCTAATTAAAAGTTACGTTTTACAATATTGATAGGCCCTGAAAACCCTTATCTTTTTGTTTTGTAGTTTTTATACTTACTTTATTGTGTTTATACTGTATGTTACATGGAATTGTGTTTATATGTTACATGTAAGCTATATTTGAACAGATTACCCATTTTTCGGACTTGTGGCTAGTATTATCTCTCTCTGTTATTAGCTGGTATATTAGAGTCCTGGTCGCTACCTGCAGGTCAATACCCATGTGACCAGTCCCCTCTGTCCAGCACACAGCTTTTCCCATTTCCCCATATGGGTTTATTGTTTTATTATAATTTCACCATATTTTGAGACAATAGGCCATATGCAATTCCCTTTTTCTCCTGAGTTTTTTCATGAATTTTTCATCTTCTATTTCAAATAAATTTTTATCACTTTGCAATTGAAAAAGTACCAAAAAGTAGGTGAAAAAGTACCTTAAAAACTATTTTGAGCATTTTCTTCCTTGCTGGTGGCTTAAAAGGCATTTTATTGATAAGTTTAAAAATATCACCTAGGAGAAAACTCAGGAGAAAAGATTAAAGGATACCTGAACTGACACGTGACATGATGAGATAGACATGTGTATGTACAGTGCGGAGCACACAAATAACTAGGCTGTGTTCCTTTTTTTCTTTCTCTGCCTGAAAGAGTTAAATATCAGGTATGTAAGTGGCTGACTCAGTTCTGACTCAGATAGGAAGTGACTACAGTGTGACCCTCACTGATAAGAAATTCCAACTATAAAACACTTTCCTAGCAGAAAATGGCTTCTGAGAGTGAGAAAGAGGTAAAAATGGGAATTTCTTATCAGCGAGGGTCACATTGTAGTCACTTCCTGTCTGAGTCAGGACTGAGTCATCCACTTACATATCTGATATTTAACTCTTTCAGGCAGAGAAAAAAAAAACGAACACAGCCTAGTTATTTGTGTGCTAGGCACTGTACAGACCCATGTCTATCTCATCATGTCACATGTCACTTCAGGTATCCTTTAATTGCATATGAGTCAATGTATTAACTTTACAAGTGTTCAAGTTTAGATTGTCTTTTATTGTTCTGTAAAATTACACCTACATACACTATCTGCTCACTGTTTCTATTATTATGATCTTGTTTTTTGTATTTCGATTTGCCTTGAGGATACTTGTTCCCTGTTTATATTAAACTTAAAGTGAACCTAAAGCCATAAAAAAAAATGAGATGAACTCACCTGGGGCTTCCCTCAGCCCCCTGCAGCCGATCGGTGCCCTCGCAGCTCCGCTCCGATGCCTCTGGACCCGCCGGCGACGACTTCCGGTTTCGCCGTCACCGGCCGACAGGCATGGGAATGTGAGTGATTGTTCGCGTTCCCAGCCTGTATATCGCCCCCTATGCTGCTATTGCGGCTCCTTAGCAGCATAGGGGGCGATATTCACTCCTTTCACCCTCCCATTCCCTCATCTTCCCCACCCCATTCACTCCCATTAAGGGAAAAGTCACATTTTTCATGCCGTGGTTATGGCGGCTAGGGGTAAGGAGGCAAGGAGAAGAAGAGCCAATACACTTGTGAATCCACCATGAACCCACCTCTGTATTAACCTTGGGTAACTTTGTCTCAGGTCAGGTATACTTTAAGAAGCCAGCTGAAAATGTTCCCCATGAGTAGCTAAGCACCCTTACCTATTAGCGTGAGCTGTTTGGATAACTTCGGCATTATATCGAGTCCATTCTTCAGCCAGGTTATTTTTGGGTTAGGGATGCCCTCAGCGTGGCATTTTAGACTTGCAGATACTCCTGGTTCCTGAGCTTGGGTCTCAGGATACACTCTAATGACAGGAGGAACTATAAGAGACAAAATAAACAAATGCTATTATTTTCACACTTTCCAGCATTTTGTGGTCTACAGGGAACATATCATACATTCAAACCTTCTATATTGAGCTGAAATTAGCTTACGAGGTTGTACTCCTCATCTCCAAGTAATGTGTTGTTGTTGAGATATTGGGCTTGTTTCACTAAACCATGATAACTCATATATCACACCTTATCAAAGTTAACATGCCTTATCAGAGTAGCAGAGCGAGCGCTATGAACTTATGTCTGCTAAATGGCAATGGCACTCGTCCTGCCCTGAGCCCCTGCAGTTTCATAGCGCACGCTGTGCTACTCTGATAAGGCATGTTAACTTTGATAAGGTGTGATATCTTTAATAAGGTGTGTTATTTGAGTTATCACAGATTAGTGATTCAAGCCCATTGACACTTCTGGTGCCCAAACATGGTACAATAAAAACGATTGAATCGAAAATAATATTTTTATTCGATCAAGAAAAACAAACAATTATCCAGTTCTTTCAATAAAAATCCGATCGGACATGTTGGAAAAATCTTCATATTTGATATAAGGAAATAATCAAATGAAATTATCTAATAAAAAAAATGAAAAGATTGTACCATGTATGGACACCATTAGGGTGGTGTTGCTAGGTGAGTTGCTGTTGCCGCCAGTAGGGACAGGTGATAGGAGTGAATGGGAGGGTGATGGGTGGGAACATCACAGCTAGCCTGCCTCTTCCTGTCTTGTAGTTGCAGCTACTGGTTCTAAGCAGCTAATGCTAAAGCTATCTAGGGCTGTTCCTAACTACTTCAACAGGAATGAAAGCAATAAACTGCTGTTGTGTGTCTTGTGTGTGTTGGGTAACTTTAGTAGCAGCTGTTGATTACCTACCACTTGCAGCAGCAGTTAATTATTTTATGGCCCTTCCTGGTAATCTGATCTGGCAGATGTGGTCCTAGAGCAGAGCTTCCCAACCCTGTCCTCAAGGCCCACCAACAGTACATGTTTTGCAGAAAATCACAAGGATTCACAGGTGAGGTAATTAGTGCTTTAGCAGTGCTGATAAACAGTGGCATAGCTAAGGAGCCATGGGCCCTGGTGAAGGTTTCACATGGGGTCTCTATACATAACAATTGATATGGCGCACCAAAACCTGCCAAGGACAAAACCACAGTGTAAGAGGTGCAAGAAGGGGATGGAGAACAGTGTGTTAAGAATTACTACTATTCAAAGCATCTATAGAAGTGATCATTACAACCACAGGACCAATAGAGAGCTAATACTGTGATAGAGAGTGGACCCTTCGGGGCCCCTCTGGCCCAAGGGCCCCGATGCGGTGGCTACCTCTGCACCCCCTATTGCTACGCCACTGCTGATAAACCACCTCTGTGGATTTCCACAAAACATGCACCGTTGGTTGGTGGGCCTTGAGGACAGGGTTGGGGAACACCGGCCTAAAGCATACAAAATCTGGCCCACCAAATTTGGCCTGCAAGTGGTTTCCTTAGTTCACAGTTCACATTATGTTTGCCCACTCCTAGACCACCAGGAAAGCTATATTGGAGGTGAAGCTCTAGATAACCAGTGAAGCCATATGGGGGAGGGAGGGGGAAAGCACTAGACATCAGAGAACTGTATAGGGGAAGGAGGGGGACACTAGACAGCAGGGAAGCTATGTGGGGGAGGGAGGGGAAAGCACTAGACACCAAGAAACTGTATAGAGGAGGGAGCCACCAGGGTCGGTTCAATGCCGATGGGCCCTGGGGAAAAGGTAACACCCCCCCAGCTAATTCTGCCCCGATGGCCCCCGAGCCAGCTGCCACTCACCCATCTTGCCCTTAACTCTTATGTGCTCCCTGGGCCCTCTGCAGGATAGCAGCATTTCTCACCTGTCTGTGATTGGCACACTGCTCCCCATCTTCTTACTGCCTACCTCTTGTGAGCCACTGCATGTTATGCATAAGCGTAATGATATGCGCCGGTCACAAGAGGCAGGCAGTAGGATGAAGATGGGGAGTACGAACAAATGTAACAGCGTGCCGATGGCCAGGACAGGTGAGATACCAAGGCTGCTAGTGTGCAGGTGCCCCAGGGAGCACATAAGAGTTAAGAGGGAGGTTAGGGGTCTGATAGCATGGGGGGGTTTGGCCCTTGGGTAAATGCTCCCCTTGCCTAAATTGAAGAGCCAGTCCTGGGGGCCACAAGACACAAGAGAACTGTATAGCTGAGGGAGGGGGGCACTAGACACCAGGGAACTGTATAGCTGAGGGAGGGGGGCACTAGACACCAGGGAACTGTATAGGGGAGGGAGGGGGGTCATTAGACACCAGGGAATGTTATAAGAGAGGGAGGTGGCCACTAGACATTGAGGTGTTCAATCTGGGCCCTCTTTGTATTTTAATTTGACACCCCATGCCTAGTGAGAGAAAGACAATACCAGGGAGAGAAAAATGCAATGCCAGTTACCTGGCACAAGTCCTGTTGATCTTTCTGGTAGCAGTATTGGCTGAATCACACACCTGAAACAGTCATCAGTCATTGGGGCGAATCTCTGCACTGGCTGGCAGTAATCTATCCAGTGACAGTGGGCATCTTTCCTTAAACATTGAAGGAACAACACCCACTGACAGCTCATAGGTCACTGCTACTCAGTGAGTGCAGCAATTGGCCCCATTGACAGAGCCATAGTCCCACCCACGAGATCATCGGCTTAATTAAAAACACAGTATTTTTCCCCCATAGGCTGAAGCTGCGCTCTGGGACACAGCGCGACATGGAGCTGGGAGACAGAAGAAGATGCAGGGGACAGTAGAGGACAAAGAAGGACATGGGAGACACCAGGAGGACAGAGGGGTCTGCAGGTTTGTACGGTATGTACTGTATTTGTGGGGGGATGCCAGGCACCGGTCCAAATTGTATTATTTGGACTATAAGACGCACCCATTTTTCCCCCCACTTTTAGGAGTGAGAAAGTGAGTCTTATAGCCCGAAAAATACAGTACTTTTTGACTAAATATACTACATGGTTTTTGGCTGGCCAGACGAAAAGGACGCCTAAAACATTTTGATGTAGAATAGATTCCACACACTATGTTTTTAACTACCCTTTGTCATGATTTTTCAAATTACAATGTTCTGCCTCTGAAGACGCAACTATTTCCAAAGCCATGATTGAAATGTGCATTAGGCCTTGCTTGATAATATCACGTGACATATGGACTTTTCTCTTGTTTGTCCCTAACCTTCCCCGGCCGGTGCCTAATGCTAACCACCCGGTGTTGCCTAACCCTAATCACTACCTCTGCAGAAACACCTTTTTACGCATAGAAACGATAATATCTTTGATAACGTAAAATCTGTACATACAAACAAAATATTATGACAAAAAGTATATTTAGCTGTGTTAACGATAATTGCATTAGTGTCTATGGCGGCGCCCTTTTCGTCCACCCTCAGCCGGCGCCCCTTTTTCCTGCTACCGTCTTATCTGTCTAATAATGGAGATTGTAATTAATAGCTACATTTTATAATATCTGTTTGATATTTACAGGCCCTTAAAGAGAGTCTGAAGCGAGAATAGATCTCGCTTCAGACCTCATAGCTAGCAGGGGCATGTGTGCCCCTGCTAAAACGCCGCTATCCCGCGGCTTAACGGGGGTCCCTGTCCCCCCAAATCCCCTCCGTAATGCGGGGGAGCGCTTCCGCATTGGGGCAGGGCTAACCGCCGCAGCCCTGCCCCACACGCGTCTTTCAGACGCGTATCTCCGCCTCTCCCCCGCCCCTCTCAGTCTTCCTTCACTGAGAGGGGCTAGGGAGAGGCGGCGATGCGCGTCTGATAGACGCGCTGGGAGGCAGGGCTGCAGCCATTAGCCCTGCCTCCAGGAAGAGGGAAAAAACGACCAAGTCTGCGACCAAGGTTTGCGGGGGGTGGGTTGGGGGTGAAGGGACCCCCGTTAAGCCGCGGGATAGCAGCGTTTTAGCAGGGGCACATGTGCCCCTGCTATATATGAGAGCTGAAGCGAGATTTAGTCTCGCTTCAGTGTCTCTTTAAACCCTCACTTTGTTTTTTGTTTACCAAGTTCAGCTATTCGATCGAGGGGTGGTCAGTTCACTAGTTGTACGGAAATTGTTGTATAGAACACCTGACCCATCGGATCACTGCAGAATTGTGGGGTACATATTATCTCGGCGCTGCTCAGTTCGGCGCGGGGAGAGCCGAATGATGGCTCTCCCCGGTGCCGCTAAACTCCGAGGCGGCGTTAAATACTATTCCCCCTCTAAGTTGTCGCAACTCGGAGGGAGATGTAGTTAGGGGTCTGGCAGCCGCCAGTGCCCCGAATTACCAATTGCTGCTATGACGGTGCCCAGTTTCGGCGCTCGGCTCTCAGAGCCGCGCGCCGAAATGAACTGATCCGAGAATTGTGGTAGTGGTAATAGAAAGAAACCTGATCGCATCCCAGCATGGTCATAATTGTGATTGCGTTTCTTTGGGGCTATATACAAATATTCACACACTGCAATCCTGTTTACAGGATGTGAGGTGTTCAACAACAGTTAATAGCCAAATGTAATCTGCCCTTATACTATATATAGATATCATGGGGACCTTAAGGTGCACAGCTGGATAGCCGATTCAGACAGCAGGAGGCACTAATGAGCCAACACGCCAAGAAATCAAGTACTGTGAATTAGGTATTAATCTATCACTAAGAAAATGGCAGTGTTTTGAGGCCACCGGGATCGGTCATCTGTCCATACACAGTTCTGAGAATGGGGACCCCTGGGGCCCGGAAACGCTAACATTTTCTGTGTGATGGATTAAAACTTTTCCTAACGTCGTCTACTCTTAGAATGCTGGTTTTTTTTGGTACCTTTGCTCCACCAGAGCGGACACATACATTATGAAGAAACAGAATGTGGAAATGGCATTTTCCCTGCAAAGCTACAGTCTGGTCAGTGTGAACACCTTTTGTACATTTACACTATTTAAAAAAAAAAACTGGTGTAAAACTTATGTGAGCCCCCTAGCCACAGGTGCTAAACACATGGGGCTCGATTCACTAAAGTGTGATAATGCTTATCACGGAAGTGATAAGCACTTTTGCACGCGATTTCACGTGCGCAAAGGTTTGACTTTGCGCACAAAGGCAGGATATCACGTGATATCCCCACTACAAAAAAAAATCATACATAAACAACAACAAAAAAATTATAAACAACAATACAAAAGTCCACCATTAATTACGTGTCCATGGATCGCAATATCAATCACCAAGCATAAATGTCCTCCAATGATATGCGCTCACATCTATCTTACAATGTGTCTTCATCCAGTGATGTCACTCAAAAAAAGAATCGTGAGTTAATTCAATACGGCGTAATTCATTGCGCGCGATATTCTTTACACGCAATGTGTAATTTAGTTTCCTGCTGCTTTCAATTGGACTATTTAGTGTGTGTATAAAAGGGTGTTTTTTTTGAGCGGGGGGGGGGGGGGGGGGGGTTGTTCTACGCTGATCGTGCACAAAGTTTCAAGTGGATCGCGTGATGTGCATTCCGTTCGCGTGATCTGCAGTGATATCACGTGATACCGATGTTTATCACGTGATAATGTCTTCCAATGATATGCACTCACATCTATCTTACAATGTGTCTTCATCCAGTGATGTCACTCAAAAAAAGAAAAAAAGAAAAAAAAACATAGCGTAATATTGATAAATATATGTTTTAATCACCCTGTGACACACAACCTCTGCATCCTAGGTCCAATGCGGTCATATATAATTAGCCCACACCAGGCCGTAACCGCATAGGCTACAGACAGCACACAGATTGTATATATATTCCCTAAAACACAGTCGGTGTGAAAACATTAGGTCTCACAGGTCCTCACCATATATGATAGCTGCCACCCAACAGACAGCATCAAGAGCACTATATACTCCTCCAAGTGCACCCCTCGGACCTCTATGTGCAATTACTTCACCACCACACGTGGTCTCTCACCTTGCTCACTGCTGCCCAGATTATAAGACAACAATAACACTTGTGGCTATCCAGCCCAATGCCAACCGATTTCCCAGCAGAAAGGATCAGTCTTCACATAAACATGTTATGCAGCCTCATATTCCACCTAATGAGACCTAATGTTTTCACACCGACGGTGTTTTAGGGAATATATATACAATCTGTGTGCTGTCTGTAGCCTATGCGGTTACGGCCTGGTGTGGGCTAATTATATATGACCGCATTGGACCTAGGATGCAGAGGTTGTGTGTCACAGGGTGATTAAAACATATATTTATCAATATTACGCTATGTTTTTTTTCTTTTTTTCTTTTTTTGAGTGACATCACTGGATGAAGACACATTGTAAGATAGATGTGAGCGCATATCATTGGAAGACATTATCACGTGATAAACATCAGTATCACGTGATATCACTGCAGATCACGCGAACGGAATGCACATCACGCGATCCACCCACTTGAAACTTTGTGCACGATCAGCGTAGAACAACCCCCCCCCCCCCCCCGCTCAAAAAAAATAACTTTTATACACACACTAAATAGTCCAATTGAAAGCAGCAGGTAACTAAATTACACATTGCGTGTAAAGAATATCGTGCGCAATGAATTACACCGTATTGAATTAACTCACATGTTTCACAGCACCATTGCTGATTTCAGTACCAAACTCTATATTCACGTAAAAAGCGCGCTTTTCGCGCGAACCGCAATGCCGTACGTGCGATAAAAATAATCATGCGATCGCTAAACTTTTCACGCGCAACACGCACGCACAATGGTTTAAAGCTTTAACACGTGATAACTGTGTTATCACGCTTTAGTGAATTAAGCCCCTAGTACGCAGTGGCGTAGTAATAGGGGTTGCAGCGGTCTCGACTGCAACGGGGCCCTTGGGCTAGAGGGGCCCTGTAGGACCCTCCCACAACTGTACTATTAGTTCTTTATTGGTCCTGTGCTTGTAGTGATCACTTCTATAAATGCTTTAAATGATAATGATTATTAACAAGCTGTTCCCCATCCCCTTCTTGCACCTCTGACACTGTGTTGTCCTTGGCAGGTTTTGGTGCGCCGCATCAATTGTTATGTTTTGAGTGCATGGGGGAGCCATATGTAAAACTTGCAACGGGGCCCATAGCTCCTAAGCTATGCTACTGATGGTACGTATTCCCTGGGGTACTGTAATTAGGCTCGGTTCCCACTTGTGGAGAAAACGTATCCGTTCAGTATGTTTTCTGCACCTCTGCTCAACGAAGCAACTGGATCCTAATGTTAAAAATAGGATCAGCTTGTACTTGGTGTTTGCCGCAAGGCAGATTCCCAACCTGGCGCATTGTTCCAAAACAGAATGCAAGACTCCGGGTGCAAGGATGTAATTCAAGCCTATGAGAGCGGACAGTGTTTGTTCTCACTAGGCTGGTCGCCTTGTCCGCTTCAATAGCCTCAGGTGTCCCCAGGTCCCGCCTCTGCTGATTCCTCTGCTTGGTCCTGAAGCTGGTAAACAGAACGGAGGTCGTCAGGAGCATGGCCTCCCTATTGGTTTACAGTAGACCAATTCTTCCTAGCAACAGGAAGGATTCTCATTGGTTCATGGTGGGCCAACATTACACCAACTGCTTCTCCCATCTGCAGCTCTGACAGCATCATATCACGTGTACTGACATCATGAGGGACAGTCATTCAGCATACAGAGGTCAGTAAGAGGTCAGACATGGTTCTCAGGGTAAGGCAGCCATAAAGCATAGCAAAAAATATCAGAAAAAAATTCCACTATATTTTGCTTTCATAATTAAATACAGCCCAATAGTAGAATATATGTAATTTACTGATATTCTACCAGCCGCTATTTCCAGCATCCAGATTAACATGGCACCTTTTTACATGTATGCCATAAACAGCTGTCATTTGATTGGCTACCCTGGGCAAGAGCTCAGTTTTTTGCGCCGGTTTTCCGTGGCGCCTGTCTCTGATAAATCAGCCCCAATACGTTCTAAATACATCCCAGAGAATAAATTGCAATTGCTTTGGCGCCGGATAAATTCTAAGGTTTTGAATTCATTAAAGTTAATGTTATGAATTAAAATGATTTAACATGAATTGCTTATAAAGTCATTCTGAATGTAAATAAGAAAATTACCGCCTTTCTGCACAAAATGATTCTCTGAAATAGAAATAGATGCATGGCAAAGGAGAATTATGCAAATTTCTACTCCGGAAAAGGTTTTTTTTCCCCTCGAGAGGGCTTGTTAGAAATAGTCCCAGACAGGGATTACGGCAATATTTTCAAGCATCTGGAAAATCTCATGATCTTTTTTTTTATATTTCGGAGAAAATGAAGAGAAAAATATCCCATGGGTTTAAAATACGCTCACCTTTAATGTGGACTCAATGGATGATACTGACGTGCAATCACCCCCGGCCCCCCCAACACACACACACACTGATACACACACACACACACACACACACACTGATCTCACGCACACACGCACACACACACACACACACACACACACACACACACACACGCACGCACGCACACACATGTTTTTCAAAAGATAACTGCTCAGAGTTAACTATGAAGGAAAACCAAGGTTTGATTAACCACTTAAGCCCTCGGTCGTTTTCACTTTATGCATCCGAGCAATGTTCACCTCCCATTCATTAACCTATAACTTTATCACTACTTATCACAACGAACTGATCTATATCTTGTTTTTTCCTCCACCAATTAGGCTTTCTTTGGGGGGTACATTTTGCTAAGAGCCACTTTACTGTAAATGCATTTTAACAGGAAGAATAAGAAAAAAACGGAAAAAATGCATTATTTCTCAGTTTTCAGCCATTATAGTTTTAAAATAATACATGCCTCCTTAATTAAAACTCACGTATTGTATTTGTCCCGGTTATTACACCATTTAAATTATGTCCCTATCACAATGTATTGCGACAATATTTTATTTGGAAATAAAGGTGCATTTTTTTCCGTTTTGCATCCATCACTATTTACAAGCTTATAATTTAAAAAAATAGAAATATTTCATCTTTAAATTCATATTGAAAAAGTTTAGACCCTTAGGTAAATATTTACGTTTTTTTTTATTGTATTTTTTTTTTATTATTAAACATTGTATTTGGGAGGGTGGGATGTAAATAATATTTTTTTAGGTAAATATGTTTTTGGTTTTTTTTGCATTTAGATGTAGTTTTACTTTTTGGCCACAAGATGGCAGCCATGAGTTTGTTTACATGACGTCACTCTAAGCATAACATGTACGCTTAGAGGGACGTAGGAGGCGCAAGAGACAGAAAAAGCGAGGCTTCCGAGAGAAGCCGTCGCTTTTTCTGCAGGGGAGAGGAATCAATCATCAGGCAGCAAATATGCTAACCGTATGGCATATAAAAAGTAGGAAAACATGTTTTTATTGAATATTATGTCAGGGTTTTATACCACTCTAATGACCCTTTGAACTTCCTGGCAGAAAAACCTTAAACAAACAAGAAACAGTGAGAGACAGGTTGAGACAATTGCTTCAGAAAACAGCACTGTAGCCACCCAAGTTGGTTCGGCTCAGAGAAGCTCTTTTGTATAGATAAGACCTGAAGTTTCTTAACTCTTCCTGTACTGGAAACAATATGAAACTCATATCTTTGCTACTAATGTTCTATTTCTTAGCTGTACTACACATACAATTCATTATATCATAAGTTTATTTTGACTTCAGATTCCCTTTAAAGTAAATGTAAAATGACTAAAAACAAAAAAACAAAAAGTCAGATACTAACTATAGGGAGGGCTCTGGATCCTATAGAGCCTTCCTGTCCATAGGTAAGTATCTGTCTTCTCTTTATAGGTTACTTCACATTTACTTTAATTAAAGGACCAGTATCACAAAACATTGTCACATTTAAAGTGTACCTGAGGCGACATGTGACATGATGAGATAAACATGTATTTTCAGTGCCACACATATTAATAACTATGATGTGTTTCTTTTTCTGCCTAAAAGAGTTAACCTTCAGCCATACAACTCTTGCCTAGCATAGAAGAGCCCCTGACTGGTGACTGCAGGAAATAGATAAAAAATATCACTAGTCCATGTATTTTAGCTCTGGGGACACTTAATAGACTGCCATTGAGAAGAGACAATGAAATCTGTCAGATCTGTCAAATTTATATTGCCTACTGTAAGTAACAGCCGCATAAGAGAAATATGCACTTAACATTCCTCTAGTGCAGGGGTCAGGAACCTTTTTGGCTGAGAGAGCCATTATCGCCACATATTTTAAAATGTACTTCTATGAGAGCCATAAAATATGTTGCAAACTGGGACAGTGCGCATGCGCATCAGAGGGCTCAGGTCCCTATTTCCATGGTGATGTGTATGCAGTTGATCGGCCAGGCAGCCGAAGTGTCAGACACGTCTTCAGCTTCTCTTGGGTTTCAGCAACATCAGCAATTTTCAGATTGTGCAATTAGCTAGCTGACTTGGGGGTTGATTCACTTTGCAGGACGAGATCCCCACACTTTGGCCCAATTGGCTGCCTATCAAGTGGCAGAAAGCCTATTGGGCCAGTGAAAGTGCTGGGATCTCGTCCTACAAAGTCACTGGACCTGACAGGATCCAGGGTGGGAAAACTGGAGCAACTGTTTTGGGGGAGCACGAGTAAGTTAGTAGTGCATGAAGCAGCACTACTTTGAAAATTTTTGAAAATGTTACTTGCGCTGCCACATTAACCCATTCGCGTTCAGTCGTTTTCACTTGAGCAATGTTCACCTCCCATTCATTAGCCTATAACTTTATCACTACTTATCACAATGAACTGATCTATATCTTGTTTTTTCCGCCACCAATTAGGCTTTCTTTGGGGGGGGGGGGGGGGGTACATTTTGCTAAGAACCACTTTACTGTAAATGCATTTTAACAGGAAGAATAAGAAAAAACGGAAAAAATTCATTATTTCTCATTTTTCAGCCATTATAGTTTTAAAATAATACATGCCTCCATAATTAAAACTCACATATTGTATTTGCCCATATGTCCCGGTTATTACACCATTAAAATTATGTCCCTATCCCAATGTATGGCGACAATATTTTATTTGGAAATAAAGGTGCATTTTTTCCGTTTTGCATCTATCACTATTTACAAGTTTAAAATAAAAAAAATATAGAAATATTTCATCTTTACATTGATATTTAAAAAGTTTAGACCCCTAGGTAAATATTTACATGTTTTTGGTTTTTTTTTTATTGTAATGGTTTTTTTTTTAATATTAAACATTTTATTTGGGTATTTTTGGGAGGGTGGGATGTAAACCATATTTTTTTAATGTAATTGTGTGTGGATTTACATTTTTTTTACGTTTTGTTGTAGTTTTACTTTTTGGCCACAAGATGGCGGCCATGATTTTGTTTACATGACGTCACTCTAAGCGTAACACACGCTTACAGTGACGCTTCGGGGAGGGAACAGCCAGAAAAGGCGCAGCTTCCGAGAGAAGCTGTCGCTTTTTCAGCGGGGGAGAGGAATCAGTGATCAGGCACCATAGCCCGATTCACTGATTGCCTGGCTAACGAACCGCGGGCCGGGAGCTCACGTGCACGCGCGCGATCGGCCGCTGGAGCGCGCGGCACGCGCATGGTTCCTGGACATAGTTTCTACGTCCAGGAACCAGAGTAGGTTAAGCTGCGCTATGTCAGCAGTGCAGCTTGGTGAATCAACCCCTACTGATTTGTCTGTGAGCCACATGTGGCCATCAAAAGAGCCACATATGGCTCCCGAGCCATAGGTTCCATACCCCTGCTCTAGTGGTTGGGGGTGCTAAAACCAATATGTGGGTATCATTGATGTTTTTTTTTCCTGTGGTAGGGGTTAAGTCTCCCACATACTGCATAAATGACCACTTGTGAGAGAATCATTTTTTCTTGTAAAAGCCCAATGAACAAGGCGAAACATGTTGAAAGTACAATAGACAGTAGCACACGATGTTTATTAGCAAAGCAGGTAATTTGGGTGCCGATGACTGTGTGGTAAAATGGGCACTGCATACACTGCAACAGCACTGCTTGTAAACAAAATTTTGCTACAATGGAAAGCAGCACAGTTATCATGGGAGGGTCATTTCATTTCAGTAGTGGAAATTGAGATTCAGATATCGGTGTGTGTGTGTGTGTGTGTGTGTGTGTTGGGGGAGGTCAGTGCTAAGAGTAGGGAAAAGTTGGGTTATTGCAAAAAGAGGGTTTGGTACAATGTTATAGTAGTGGCAGAGATTCCGGGGCAGATATCGGTGGGGTAAGGGGATGGAGTAGGCTAGTGTGAGGTGTAGGTAAAGAGTAGGTTAGCGTGAGAAGTAGGTTTGGTAAAGTGATAGTAGAGGCGAAGATTGCGGTGTAGATATTGTCCAGAGAAATGGGGGGGGGGGGGGGGGGGTTGGTTGGTTAGTTGTAGGCATCAGTAGAGGGTGGGTTAGTGTGAGAGGTGAGTTTGGTAAAGTGATAGTAGAATATTGGTAAAACTACTGATATTCTACTATTGGTATTAGCCAGTACCCAATAACAGAATATTGGTAATGTTACTGATATTCTTCTGGCAGCTTCTCCTGGCGTCCACGTTACCGTTGTGATCTTTTTTAAATGCTCATGCACCTCTAAGAAGCCAGAAGGCCTTTCCAGCTGATCACATGATCACAATTATATGGAGAAAGTGTTTGGTGATCACTTGGCGGCAGATGCATGTGACTAGCTGAGGAGCCTTTGTGTCCTTAGGTCTAAAGAGGACCTTTAACATAGGATTAACCTTCATAGTTGATACCTCCTTTCCCATAAGAAATCTTTACCTTTCCTCAAATAGATCATCTGGGGGAAGTCTGTGTGGCTGATAATGTAATGAAGCCCCTCCCACAGTGTGATGTCATGACCTTGGTCCTGACAGTTTCCTTTCTGTGAATCTCATTGCATTGTGGGAAATAACGGCTGTTTCCAACTGCCAAGCAACCATATCTCCCTCTGTGCATATGTATATATGTAAAAAAAAAAAAACAAACCTTTTAGCCTAGGTTAGGTGTGGTTAATGATAGTGGCAGTTGGTACTGTCTAGTTTTCTAGTCTGCCAGTAGTAAAGATGATGACTAGCAGGCTTATTATGGATCACACAGCGTGTAAGAATGTCTATTTTTAAATTCTTACTTTGCAATGTACTGATTTAGTTTTTTCCCCAACCTCTGTTTTTCGGTAAAGTTCCTCTTTAAGAGTTCTTGTTATCTGAAGCTTCAGTCTCTGCTCAAGTCTTTATCAGCTTTACAACTCTGGTACGATTAACAAGCAGTGCAGTGTTCTGACAGGATTAGGACATTTTACCTGTATTTGTTGCAATGTGACAGCAGTTGCTGTTCTAAGGAAGTGCTGATCGATAATCATACATGGTTAGAGCGGCCATATGTGAGAACGTTAAAACCTTTGCACATTTCACTTTCAATTAGCAGTATCTAAAAGGTTGCTTTTGATCATTGTGGTATGACTCCCTCTGTCAACCCCCAATGTTACCAGGCACAGCAATTAGCCATACAAGAAAAATGAACAGAGGAATCCAGGTACGTTTTATGGTGGATGCAGGCTCGGACAGAGCCGCCGAACCACCGACGGTTCCATCGGTGGGCCCCGACCCGACTGCCCCTCCTCCTGACCTGGGGGCCCCTAGAAGGCGTGCGCTGCATGGGAGAGCCGGGGAGGGCAGCCCGACTGGTTTTTTTTTTTTTTTTATGTCCCTTAAAAAAAACTCTTTTCCCCGGGGGGGCCCCCTCCTATCCTCCCCCTCCCTCACCTCGGAGGGCCCCCCTCCTGTTACGAGCGGCGGGTACAGCAAACTTCCGGAGAGGTAAGGCAGAAGATAGAGGTCCAGCTGCCTCCCGGGCTACGCTGTCTCCTCTATGCCGCTCGCACTGCTTCCTGGTTTAGTGCGAGCGGCATAGAGGAGACAGCGACTGGGAGGCAGCTGGACCTCTATCTTCTGCTTTACCTCCCCGGAAGTTTGCTGTACCCGCCGGCGCCGCTCGTAACAGGAGGGGGCCCTCCGAGAGTCCGAGGTGAGGGAGGGGGAGGATAGGAGGGGGCCCACGGGGAAAATAGTTTTTTTTAAGGGAAAAAAAACCCCAAAAAAAACAGTCGGGCTGCCCTCCCCGCGGCTTGTAAGGAGGGGGGACACCCAGGTGAAGGGGAGCATAGGAGTCGGGGCCCCCACTGGCTACCCACCCGGCTACCTAACTGCCCACCCTTCTGCCTACCCTCCCACCCGGCTACCTAACTGCCCACCCGGCTACCTAACTGCCTACCCTCCCACCCGGCTACCTATCTACCCACCCGGCTACCTAACTGGCTGCCCACCCGGCTACCTATCTACCCACCCAGCTACCTATCTGCCTACCCTCCCACCCGGCTACCTAACTGCCCACCCGGCTACCTAACTGCCTACCCTCCCACCCGGCTACCCTTCTGCCTACCCTCCCACCCGGCTACCTAACTGCCCACCCGGCTACCTAACTGCCTACCCTCCCACCCGGCTACCTATCTGCCCACCCGGCTACCTATCTGCCCACCTGGATACCTATCTACCCACCCGGCTACCTAACTGCCTACCCTCCCACCTGGCTACCTAACTGCCCACCCGGCTACCTATCTACCCACCCAGCTACCTATCTGCCTACCCTCCCACCCGGCTACCTATCTGCCCACCCGGCTACCTATCTACCCACCCGGCTACCTATCTACCCACCCAGCTACCTATCTGCCTACCCTCCCACCTGGCTACCTAACTGCCCACCCGGCTACCTAACTGCCTACCCTCCCACCCGGCTACCCTTCTGCCTACCCTCCCACCCGGCTACCTAACTGCCCACCCGGCTACCTAACTGCCCACCCGGCTACCTATCTGCCCACCCGGCTACCTATCTACCCACCCAGCTACCTATCTGCCTACCCTCCCACCTGGCTACCTAACTGCCCACCCGGCTACCTAACTGCCCACCCAGCTACCTATCTGCCCACCTGGCTACCTAACTGCCTACCCTCCCACCCGGCTACCTAACTGCCCACCCAGCTACCTATCTGCCTACCCTCCCACCCGGCTACATAACTGCCTACCCGGCTACCTATCTGCCTACCATGCCATGGGCGTCCCTACATAGGGCAAAATGGGGCATGCGCACTCCCCTGGCTAGCTGCTGCCCCCCCCTAGCTACCCGGACGTGGCTGGCCCGCCCGCCCTGGGGTGGCAGCGGAGAGAGAAAAGAAGCGGCAGGCACAGCGGCGCTGCCTGCCGCATCACTTAATTCTAAAGGGGGGAGCGAGAGAGGGGGAGCCCCAAGGTGAGGGAAGGGGGAGGGGGAAACGTCCTCCCTTCCCCACCGCTTCTCTTCTCTCTCCGCTGCCACTGAGGACACCTATAGATCTGGCTATTTAAACTGGGGACACCTATAGACCTGTCTATCTATACTGGGGGGCTCCTGTCATACCTAAACTGGGGGTACCTGTCACTAACTGAACTGGGGGGGCGCCTGTCAATACCTGAACTGGGGGCACCTGTCACTACCTGAACTGGGGGGCACTGTCACTACCTAAACTGGGGGCTCCTGTCACTACATACCCTGGGGGGCACCTGTCACTACAAACACTGGGGGCTCCTGTCACTACATACCCTGGGGGGCACCTGTTACTACCTTAACTGGGGGGCACCTGTCACTACAAACACTGGGGGCTCCTGTCACTACCTAAACTGGGGGGTATCTGTCACTAACTAAACTGGGGGGCTCCTGTCGCTACCTAAACTTGGGGGTCCTGTCACTACCTAAGCTGGGAGGCTCCTGGTGCTACCTAAACTAGGGTGCACCTGTCACTACCTAAACTATCCAGGCCAGCCCAGCATCACCACCAGCCAACCAGCCCAGAATCACTGTCAAAAAGGCCACAGCATCACCACCAACAGTCAGGCCAACATTTACTTCAACCAGCCAAGTACAGCCCAGCATCACCGCCAGGCCGGCCACAGCATCACCGCCAGGCCTTTCAGCCCACACATCATCCCCAATCCAGCCAAAAACAGTATTGCCTGGCACAGCAGCCAGTAGAGGAGAATTCAGAAGCCAGGTGAGAGGTGTATACCATATTAAGTGGGCATTCTGCCTATTTATGTGAAATGCTGTTTATTTATGTGCCTCATGACTGCTGAATTTGTCTTGTTGGGGGCCTCATGGTTACTGAATGTCTTGTTGGGGGCCTCATGATTGCTGAATTTGTCTTGTTGGGGGCCTCAAGATTGCTGAATTTGTCATGTTGTCATATTTGTCATATCTAACCTATGCTGAGGGAAACTATTCTGGCTACCTATATTAGCCCACTGCCTTACTGTTACAGTTACATTACAATTACCCCCCACCCATGTGATGTCATGTCCACACCCATTTTTTTTGTCGCTGCGCGCTTTGCTTTTTTTGGGGGGGGGGGGGGGGTGTTGGTAAATTATCCGCACCGGGTGTCAAACACCCTAGCTACGCCACTGGAGGGGGGCACAGCTTGGAAGGGGGGGAATTGGGCACAGAGCGGCGGGGAGGGGGGGAAGCGTCCCCCCCTCCCTCACCTAGGGCCCCCCCCCCTTCCGCGCACCCCCCTCCTCCAGAAGTGCAGCCAGCAGCGAGCGGAGAATAGCTACAGAGATGATGCTATCTCCGCTCCGAGTCCGCATGCCGCTGCCCTGCTGGTCTCTGACTGTAGTGTGTGACGCTGTCCAATCACGTTCTCGCAGTACTTCCTGCTAGAGCGTGATTGGACAGCGTCACTACAGGAGACAGAGACCAGCAGGGCAGCAGCGGCATGCGGAGCGGAGATAGCATCATCTGAAGCTGGTAAGCTATACTCCGCTCGCTGCTGGCTGCACTTCTCGAGGAGGGGGCTGCGCGGAAGGGGGGGCCCTAGGTGAGGGAGGGGGGAGGCTTCCCCGCTGATCTGTGCCCTCTGCCCCCCCTTCCAAGCTGGGGGGGACTTGCATTGTGTGGGGGTATCTCTGCCACCAACCTGATTGCATTGTGTGGGGGTATCTGCAGCCAACCTGATTGCATTGTGTGGGGGTATCTGCAGCCAACCTGATTGCATTGTGTGGGGGTATCTGCAGCCAAACTGATTGCATTTTGTGGGGGTATCTGCAGCCAAACTGATTGCATTTTGTGGGGATATCTGCCGTCAACCTGATTGCATTTTGTGGGGGTATCTGCCGTTAACCTGATTGCATTGTGTGGGGGTATCTGCCGTCAACCTGATTGCATTTTGTGGGGGTATCTGCCACCAACCTGATTGCATTGTGTGGGGGTATCTGCCGTCAACCTGATTGCATTTTGTGGGGGTATCTGCTGCCATTTGACTACTTGATGAATGATCATGAGGCATGTAACTACTTGAATATACAATGTATCTGGTCGGACCTAATCTCTGTGAATAACGCCGCTACTTATTTTGTGTTTTGTATTTTTTTTTTTTTAAGTCTGCCCATGACTCATCATGACCACGCCGATGTTCCAGTGCATGGTGACACCCATTTAGTTTCGCATTTAGACATATCCCTATTGGAGACTGTCCTCAGAATTGCTCACAATCTATTCCCTACCATAAAGTCATGCAAAATTTCTAAAGTACATGTGTATGTGAGCCCAAAATGGGGGGGGGGGGGGGGGGGAGGGAGTAGGAGGAGGAGAGGGGGGTGGGCCCCAGGCTGAAACTTCCTTGGTGGGCCCTTGGTGTCCCAGTCCGACCCTGGGTGGATGTAACACAGATGCTACACTGGGAAAGTAGTTGTAGGATGATATGAGCATATCACTCCAAACAGATTTGGCACAAATGCTAATTTATTTATTTTTTGCTAAGAAATAGTGGGGATGGGGAAGGGACAAGTGCTATGGCTTCATTTATTGGTATACTGTCTGCATGCTTACATTTAGTCTAGTCTAGATGTTAGAAAGTTTACTAATGTAACATAATGACAGTATGTTTGTCTAGGCTGAAGTTCCTCTTTAAAGAACACTTGAAGTGAGAGTGTTATGGAGGCAGCCATATTTATTTCCTTTTAAACAATGCTAATTGCCTGACTGCCCTGCTGACTAAAGATGCCCATACATCTAGTGATGATAGGCAGATTCGACCAAGAGACAAATCTCTCTCTGATTGAATCTGATTAGAGAGATCTGTCGGCTGCCCATACTCTGCAGGCCGATACCCGATCCATTTCAGCATGAAATCTCTCAGGAATCGGAGGAGTTTGCTGTGTCTGCTGCACCCGCCGCCTCCCCGCTGTTCCCCTAATGTAAAAAAGGGGGGAACATGTTTGTGTGCACTTATACATTATCTTTCCTGTGTAGCGGTGCCTGTCCGGGATTCTGAATAAGCCGCTCTTCCCTATACACGCCAGCCTGCGTGGTGCATATGTGAAGTCACACGTTCCCCGATGTGCTATGCACCGGCAACGTGTATGGGAAGTGTAGAGGCGGAATTGGATGCCGGACAGGCACCGCAACACAGGACAAGTAATGTATAAATGCACATATACAGTGGGTTGCAAAAGTATTCGGCCCCCTTGAAGTTTTCCATATTTTGTCACATTACTGCCACAAACATGAATCAATTTTACTGGAATTCCACGTGAAAGACCAAGACAGAGTGGTGTACATGTGAGAAGTGGAACTAAAATCAAACATGATTCCAAACATTTTTTACAAATCAATAACTGCAAAGTGGGGTGTGCGTAATTATTCAGCCCCCTTTGGTCTGAGTGCAGTCAGTTGCCTATAGACATTACCTGATGAGTGCTAATGACTAAATAGAGTGCACCTGTGTGTAATCTAATGTCAGTAAAGATACAGCTGCTCTGTCATGGCCTCAGAGGTTGTCTAAGAGAATATTGGGAGAAACAACACCATGAAGTCCAAAGAACACACCAGACAGGTCAGGGATAAAGGTATTGAGAAATTTAAAGCAGGTTTAAGCTACAAAAAGATTTCCAAAGCCTTAAACATCCCACGGAGCACTGTTCAAGCGATCATTCAGAAATGGAAGGATTATGGCACAACTGTAAACCTACCAAGACAAGGCCGTGTACCTAAACTCACAGGCCAAACAAGGAGAGTGCTGATCAGAAATGCAGTCAAGAGGCCCATGGTGACTCTGGACGAGCTGCAGAGATCTACAGCTCAGGTGGGAGACTCTGTCCATAGGACAACTATTAGTCGTGCACTGCACAAAGTTGGCTCTTATGGAAGAGTGACAAGAAGAAAGACATTGCTAACAGAAAAGCATAAGAAGTCCCGTTTGCAGTTTGCCACATGCCATGTGGGGGACACAGCAACCATGTAGAAGAAGGTGCTCTGGTCGGATGAGACCAAAATGGAACTTTTTGGCCAAAATGCAAAACGCTATGTATGGCAGAAAACTAACACTGCACATCACTCAGAACACGCCATCTCCACTGTCAAATATGGTGGTGGCAGCATCATGCTCTGGGGGTGCTTCTCTTCAGCAGGGACAGGGAAACTGGTCAAAGTTGATGGGAAGATGGATGGAGCCAAATACAGGGCAATCTTGGAAGAAAACCTCTTGGAGTCTGCAAAAGACTTGAGGCTGGGGCGGAGGTTCACCTTCCAGCAGGACAATGACCCTAAACATAAAGCCAGGGCAACAATGGAATGGTTTAAAACAAAACATATCCATGTGTTAGAATGGCCCAGTCAAAGTCCAGATCTAAATCCAATCGAGAAAAAAAAAAACTGCTGTTCACAAACGCTGTCTATCTAATCTGACTGAGCTGGAGCTGTTTTGCAAATAAGAATGGGCAAGGATTTCAGTCTGTAGATGGGCAAAGCTGGTAGAGACATACCCTAAAAGACTGGCAGCTGTAATTGCAGCAAAAGGTGGTTCTACAAAGTATTGACTCAGGGGGCTGGATAATTATGCACACCCCACTTTGCAGTTATTGATTTGTAAAAAATGTTTGGAATCATGTATGATTTTCATTCCACTTCTCACGTGTACACCACTTTGTATTGGTCTTTCACGTGGAATTCCAATAAAATTGATTCCTGTTTGTGGCAGTAATGTGACAAAATGTGGAAAACTTCAAGGGGGCTGAATACTTTTGCAACCCACTGTACATACATGCACATTTATACATAAGGATAACAGCCCTCGGGCGATTCGACGCTCATCCCGATATGACTCACCATTACCGCTGCGCAGCCGACCAACCACGATGGCCCAACATCTTGCAGCATGTCCGACCGATATATGCAACCAATTTCAGCCTGAAATTGGTCACATCGTTGATTGGGCTGCAGCCAATTGTCATCCAATTTGATTACAGAATATTAATCAGAATCGGATGGTCAATCTGCCGCCAAGTTGCCTTATATATGTCAGGCCTTAATACTTTTAGCCATAGACCCTAAACAAGCATGCAGATTAGATGCTTGACTGAAGTTTGACTGGATTAGCTGCATGCTTGTTTCAGGTGGCGGGTTAATCAGACACTACTGATGCCTGAAAGATCAGCAGGACGTTAGAAAATTGGTATTGTTTAAAAGGAAATAACCTGCCTGGCGTTCTAATTCCCGTGGCCTTGCGCGCGCATCTCCTGCTCGGGGGCGGAGCTCAGCCTTCAGTCTCCGCCGGTAGACTTAGACGGCATAACTAATAAGGTAGTACAGCACTGCGATCAGCAGCAGCGCTGTACTGGGGACAGCCGTGTGACTCGGCTGTCCCCCTGGGACATTAGAGAGTGATCGGCTCTCATAGGCAGAAGCCTATGACAGCCGATCGCCATGATTGGCCGGCTACGGGGAGAGAGGGAGGGAGGGGAGATAATAAAAAAAACAATATTTATTATAAAAAATAAAGAAATAAATATTTATTAAAAAAAAAAAAAAACAACATCTGGGAGGCGATCAGACCCCCACCAACAGAGAGCTCTGTTGGTGGGGAAATCACTTGTGTGATGTGTTGTACGGCCCTGCAGCTTTGCCTTAAAGCTGCAGTGGCCTATTTTACTAAACCTGGCCTGGTCACTAGGGGGGTTTAACACTGCGGTCCTCAAGTGGTTAATCTCCAGTTCCAAGACTGAAATTGAAGATTAAGGGCTTGTTCACACTAAGGGCGTTTTTGCCCTTTTTTCAAATGCAGGCGATTTTAAAAAATCGCCCTAAGAATGCTTGTGCAATGATTCTCTATGACAGAGTTCACACCTGAGCGGTTCGTTATCGATCCGTTCAGAGAAGCGGTGCATGGGCCATTTTTGAGGCGATTCCGCCTCAATGGAAGGTATAGGAAAACGCAAAATGCTCACAAAATCGCTTTGTGCGGCGATTGCGTTCGCGTTTTTAAGAATAAATACATTGTATTTATTCTTTTCCGAGTCAAACAGTTCACTTCCTGACTTGCGTCAGGGAGTGAATTAAAAAAAACTCTCGGGAAAAACATTTAGAAAACCGCTTAGCACAAAAACAAATCGCTCACCGAAGCGCTGGGAATATAAAAAAAAAAAAGACGCATGAAAAACCACCCAATGGCTAACGGCCACACGAGCGGAACGAAATGTGAACAAGGCCTAAAGGACACTTGAAGTGAAAGGAATATGGAGGCTGCCATGCTTATTTCAGCCATATTCTGGCGCAGGAGAGGGAACGTGTGGGGAAATATATGCACAAACACATCACTCCAAATAACGGCAATCAGTACAATGACTTTAAATAGTTGGAAAAGGGGGAATTCAGATTTATTCATCCCTAAGGCATAAAAGTCACAATACATTAGTCACCACTTAATAAAAGTATTTCTATTACAAGCATCTACTACAAGCAGTGATTAGCCTGTGACACGCTGCAATTTTATCATCAGGAATTTGATTTCCCTTTTATAAACAATTATAAGCCAGGGAAGTTGTTACCGTGGATACGGGATTTCTATGAAAACATTTGTGTGAACGAGGATTAGTTTAAATCCCACGTGGCAATGAAAATCCCTGAAAGGTATATGTTGTAAGGTGATATAATATTATGCATCAATAGAATTTCCTGTGCATAGTGGTCTAAATGTAACATTACTTGCATCTAATTATGGTCTACCCGTATGTGCTTTGCCCTGTAATCATGTGAACGTATACATATTACTGCATCTGCTTACACCAGAATGCTGTGCTCTTGCATTGGCTAATTGCTTCTTTCATTATATATCGACTCCGGGCACAAATGTCTCCGTAGCTGTCTAATAGAGAAATCAGTGAAAGAATTCTCCGAAAATCTCTGTATAAACATCTTGATGTGTGTTGATGCCAAATAAGTGAGTTTAAGGCCACGTTCACAAGGTTGCAGTGTGGCATAACGGCCTCTCTGCCTCAATATTCATCTTATAAGGAGCGCCGGGAGCTGCCATGAAGCGCTGCCCCAAATAGCACTCCCCCAAATTGCCACAAAGCCCTGCCCCTAGCCCTGTGAAGGGATTCTTTAACCTGTGGCTGCTGGACAGGTGAGTAACATTACCCCTCCCCTGCACACTCTGTATGGAGGGCTTCCTCTCTCACCACATAAATTGGGGGCTCTCTGGCTACCTATGCTGGGGGGGGGGGGGCTCTCTGGCTACCTATACTGGGGGGCTTTCTGGTTGCCTATACTAAGGTGGGGGGATGTCTCTAACTACCTATAGTGGAGAGCCAGGCTAGCTCTAACTGGTTGGCCCTCTCTCAGCACCTATACTGGGGGGGGGGGGGCCTTTTGGAAACCTATACTGGGGCACCCTCTCTGAGTACCTAATACTAGTGGTGCTCTCTCTGACTACATAAAATTGGGGGTGCTCTCTCTGACTGCCTAATACTGGGGGTTCTCTCTCTGACTACCAACACCGGGGTGCCCTCTCTGACTACATAAGGGCTACCTCTGGCTACCAAAGACTGAGGCTACGTAAAACTAGAAGCACCTCTGACTATCACATCACAACAGAGTGCCTGGGGGGAGCTTTTCCATTGTTGTTTCATTTATTACAGAAGAGAACACCACCGCCACCATTGTTGTGGGTTCATGCAAGTAACTCCAGTGTGGTCCTGTCAGCCTGGAGGACTGTAGGCCTGTTTCCACTACACGCAGATTGGATGCATAATGGATGCAGAAAAACTGACTCCAATGAAAGCCTATGGGCCTGTTTCCACTAAACGCGATTTTTCTGATGCAGATTTTCCCATAGGCATTCATTGGAGTCCATTTTTCTGCATCCATTCTGCATCCAATCTGCGTGTAGTGGAAACAGGCCCTTAGGATTGTCTCAGCCAGCCTCTGATGCTGAACCGAGTGTAAAGTCACCCTATTACTCCTGCCCTTGGAAAGCAGCTGTTGTGCTATATTATAGGAGCCTCGCTGTTGTAACTGTTTTGAGAGAATGTCGCATTTCTGCACATAATTATGAAATACAGACTGCCCTGGATGTGTGACGGGCTGATAATGCATTTTCTCATGTTCTTTGTAGTCTTCTCACTTAGATTTCACTTACAGAGTGTTTGACTGATTCAGCAAATAACAATTCTCATGTATGGAAAGCTTACTAAAAAGTTTCCTTGTGCAGACTGTTTTTAACTGGTGGCAGAGCAGCGAATAAAAAAATGATACAAGCCAGACACAGCAATCGTGCATACTGATATCCCCACCGACAACAAATGCCTCTCCACATCAGGGCCGCGCCCAGCGACGGGGGACATCGGACCACCAAGGGGAGCCTCAATAGGAACCTAAGGCTTCCCTCTTTTTTGGTTAATATCTTATTGTGAGATCACGTTAACCACTTGAGGACTGCAGTGTTAAACCCCCTAAAGACCAGGCCATTTTTCAGGAAATAGGCCACTGCAGCTTGAAGGTCTCGCTGCAGGGCTGTGCAACTCAGCACACAAGTGATTCCCCCCTCCCCCCCTTTTCTCCTCACCAACAGAGCTTTCTGTTGGTGGGGTCTGATCCCTGCCAGGATGTTTATTTTTTTTTTTTATAAATATCTTTTGTGGTTTTTTTTCATATTTTGTTTGTTCCAAACATCCTCCCTCCCCCTGTCAGCCAATAATGGCAATCAGCCGCCATTGGCTTCAGCCTATGAGAGCCAATCGCTCTCCTGTGTCCCTGTGGGGGACACAGCTGTCCCAAGTATAGCGCTGCCATAGATCGCAGAGTTGTACCTAGTAAATAAATGGCGGTTTCGCTGTATAACAGTCTCCTAGCGGCGAGACTGATGGCGGACCGGAGCTCCGTCATTCAAGCGGGGATGCGCGCGCATTGGCGCATGCGATCCCCTGCAAACTACGCCCCCAGGACTGCACGCCAATTGGCGTTAGGTGGTCCTGGGGCTGCTGCTGCATCCACGCCAGTCGTATAGTGGTTAAAGGAACACAATCAAGCCGAGTGTTCTAAAATGACAATGTACAAATAATGTCTAAGTAGCCGTGTCAACATTTTCCTACTTTTCATGTTAAATATCAGAGGCAAAAGCTGTAATTCATTTTGTGTAGATTGTAGCTATGTTTGGAATGTCTCATTTGTATAGGTGAATCTCTGCAGTCTGACATGCTAAGAACAGTGTAATATTGAAGCAGAGTTATATGCAATGGCTCTGGTGTCAGATTTCATGTACTATTACAAATGTTTATGTTGCACATAAGATACATTTCCTCTGCTTTCTGCAGACAGCTCTCAGAGACAGGCAGCTGGAGTAAAAGATTTCTCTCACATACAGGGTTAACAGATACAGTGTGAGGGAATCCCCCCTCCCTTCATGATGTAGTCAAATGTATAGCAGTAGGAGTCAAATGTATACACCAATACTTAACAAAAACAATTCCTATCTCAATTGAAAAAACATATTAATCGATAGTGTTCCTTTAAGTATTAAATCTGAACATAGCCCTCCCCCTCCACCTGTACCTCATCAAGCAAAAGCTCTCTGGTATAGTACATTGAGGCCAGTTTCACATTAGCAGCCTGCATTTTAGCTGCAATGCAATTGGATGATCACATCGCACCTCAACTCTAAAAAAAAAAGCTTTGTAGACACTTATGTTAATGCGCGGTAATGTCATTTTTGGCAGCAAACCAAACTATAAGGGAGGCTCGCTAGCACTCACTTCCTGTGGCGGAAATACAAATTGCAAGTGCAGCCATCCTGCCAGCTTGGCTATTAAGTACCTGTGCAAAGTGTATTCTCTGTGTAATAAGTAACACTGCTGGGATTTCGAGTTCTATGAATTTCAGCTCTGAAACAGTTGCATAGCTTGCTGTTTGCACTTTCCCTGTGAGAGATCGCGGAAAAGCCGCCGCATGTGCTACTGAGCAGGCGGCTGATTCCGCGTCCAGGGCGGCGGTTTGCACGCGGAAGCGCTTGTCTGGTAGCAGGGCAGAACGCGAAAAAGCCGCCACCTGCCACAACAGTAAGGCGGCTGCTTCCACGTCCAGCGCGGCGGTTTGCATGCGGCAGTGTGTGTCTGGTCTGGCTGAGTCTGTTAGTGCACCTGGATAGGGAACTACGTGCGCGAGCCAGAAGTCAGGACCTTTATATCAATAGGAGATGGGTCAGCTGATCAGGACGATCAGCTGATTCCTGCTGGACTCCTGATTGGCTGAGTGGCTCGGGCGGGGCGGCAGAGTCCAGCAACTATATATACAGCTTGCTTGCCAGTTGCTGGTTGTCTGCCATTGCAAACACTTACGTGGAAGCATTCAGACCTTAGTCAGATCGTACAGTGTGTTTGAACTAGGAGGACCTGGGAATTCACACTGAGCCAGATTACTTTTGTTTATCATTGTATTATTATCAAGACTAGTTCCAGGGTGTAGAGACCAAGGACCTCACACCTAAGACTAGGGAACTGTGTTATAATTTGTGTTATGCTCCAGACTAGTTCCAGGGTGTCGAGACTATGGACCTCACACCCAAGACTAGGGAACTGTATTATCATTTGTGTTATACTTCAGACTAGTTCCAGGGTGTCGAGACTACGGACCTCACACCAAGACTAGGCATTGTTTGATATCTGTTACTACCTTAGGAGCTATCTCTCTTCCTAAAGAGATAGTCTCCAGAACTGCTAGTGACATCCACCCTTAATGGTGTCACTCCCGCTCAGGTTCCTCCTACCTTCAGCCTGACTCCACCCCTTGGAGTATCTCAGGCTGTTGGAAGGTTCCTGTGGCCTCTAAAGCAGTATTCCAGGCTGCTCCTTATCTCCTGCTCAGCAGGTGCAAGTCTCAAAGTATTACTGTTACACTAAACACTCACATATCCTTAGGTGTCCAGAGGTTAGCAATATATCTGATTATCGGTGATACTGCAGATCATCAATAATCGGGTATATATCTGCATTCTTGGTGATACTGCAGATCACCAATAATCAGATTCTCTCTGCGTGCTGACACCAATCATTACATTCCCTCCTACATCTCGGTGGAGAATTCCTCTCAGTAATAGGAGAGCAGCTTTTATACTGTGGAGATTTTGTAGCCAATGAGGGAAAGTCTTAGCTCAGAGAACAGAGAATTTGCTAGAAACAGTGAGCCTGGAGCAGGGAGAACTGAGTGGAAGCTTGGAACTAGAGGAGTCTGGAGAGAGACCTTAGGGATTACCCAGTGTTTCACACACAGAACTGTGTTGTCTGGAGGTGAAATTCCTTCTCTACAGTGTCCTGTGACTGCATACTTTCTAAAGGAGTATGACAGACAACTTCACATGGCTGCTTCATTCTGCCTCATCTGAAGGAACTGCATGCAAGCTACTTTATGACTACAGTGACCGGCAGAAGATGTATCGTACACCACTCAAACCCCCAGCAAAGACAGTGCTGGAGCCTGGATACTCAATCCCAAGGACATCAATGAAGAGAAAATGGACCGCACTTGTCCAATCATGGTTCTTAAACTTTATTTAGGACGTAGTATCCCATAGGAACACCAGCGTCCAAGTAGCTGACATGTTTCAGATCACTAGGTGACCGGCTGATGGTGAATCCAGTTTTTTTGGTATGTTTTATAATCTGCCTGCAGATTCACAGCTTTAAGTGAGTGATTTTCTGTGGATTGTAACTTTCACATAATCAGGCCTTCCAGTGTCTTATGTAATGCAGTTTGTAGTAGGGACTAGAGACAGAAACTGTCATATTGGCCTAACAATCTGCTCTGGGGTGTCTAGACCTATCAGAGGAGGTACATTCATATATACAGTATCTAATAATTCACCTTGTGTCAACTTCCTACTGCTGCTCTCCTGAGGGAAGCTCCTTCTGGATTACAAATACTGTTTGATATATGAGCTCCAACTACCAGCCTACTACTTAGATTAACGTTGGCCAATGTTTAGGGAAATTAGCTTAAATGTTTATCTGAGTTTTATTATAGCAGACAGTTTATACATGTGTCATTTAGAGTGCACTTAATGATTTACTGTGATTTTTGGGGATTTTCTGTTGCTTCTTTGGGCCAAACCCCTTCTAGAGACTTTGGAGGTGTCATTCTCTATTGCATTCCTTTGCAAGCAACTGTTGGTATTCCATTGTTGCCATAATTGTGAGTTCAGATGCTATGACCTATCTGTTAGAACATATTGCTAGAAGGTCAATTGTTAATTTTAGCTTTATTACTGGGTCTCCGGATCCAATAAAATTGCTTAGCATTATACTGCTGGTTCATGTGTATCACTGGAGGTTGTGGGTGTCACCGGAGTTGGACAAGAGCAGGACCCATTTAACACGGCTACACTTACAGGTGCGCTACACAAGGAAAAAATATGCTTCTGCGCATGCGCTTCACAACGCGAAACATCTTACAAATGTCTGCAGCTCCATTGACTTACTGACTTACGGTCAACACATGTCACAGCGGATGTTGACCCATAATGCGCTGTTGCGTTTGTGCTGGATACAAAACTTCCGGTGCATCGCACCAAATGTGGTATGAAACATCCCATAGACTTTATTGCTTTAGCATTACCCTGCAGTTAAAATGGGTAACGCAATGCAATGAAAATGCTCTAGTGTGAAAGGGGCCTCACTGGATAGTTAAGTTTGGCTATTCTATAAACTGAATGCCTGGGCCCAATTCACTGACTGTAACCAATGGTGGTGCCCAAATCACCACCTGACCAATATTCAACTGCTTCCAGCTTATTTACTCTATTGTTCACTAAAGTTCTTCAATCTTAGTAAAACAGAGTTAATCCATCTGCCCATCTGCGTCCCTCAGCTGGAGTTGTATTACAATGAAATTACAAAGAGAAATGAATGTGATAAAACTATATTAACGAATTAGCAGCTTCAATAGAGTTATCTCTCTTGAGTTAAGTGCCTGAATCGGCAGAGATCATTGGGCCTGATTCACAAAGCTTTTCTGTTAAATTTTCTCCCCTTACTTATTAACTCACAATTTATCTCTCCTTAAATGACTTAACTCTTGATTTAGCTCTCCTTAACTGGCTTAAATTATTGTATAACTGTCCTTAACTGACTTAAATCATGCTTTAGCTCTCCTTATCCATGTATCTCATGAATTATCTCTTATTTTTTATATCTCCTGCATTAGCACTCCTTACAGTTAAGGTGAAAAATAAGTAACCTTTGTGAATCAACCCCGTTGTGCTGTAAATTCTTGGAATGCTTTGATCTCTCCCTGCTAACTGAAAATATAGAAACTGAAACCAGAAGTCCTCTATTATTGTGTCACACTACCCCCCTAGTGACAAGTGATCATAAATACACATTACAGCTGTACTTATTAGAATCCAGGAAATATAACAAGTAAGAAATATAAAAATGTGCTAAAATAAATTGGCCTGGAGCACTTACAAGCTTCTAAATAAATTGGCTGCTAAAAGGTTAATAAACGTATACAGTAAGTAGAGACAAGACAGGATATTTATATTGCACTATTCTCCTGATGGACTCAAAGCGCTTTAGGGCTGAAGCCACTTAGGGTGTGCTTCATGGGCGACCAGGACCATTAGAGAGCCTTGCCCAGAGACTCCTTACTGTTTTACATACTGGTTTTAGCCAGGATTCGGACCCTGGTCAAAGTCTCAAATTCCACAGCAAAGGCAACAGCCTTAAAGAGACACTGAAGTGAAAAAAATATATGATATAATGAATTGGTTGTGTAGTACAGCTAAGAAATAAAGCATTAGGAGCAGAGACATAAGTCTTATATTTGTTTCCAGAACAGGAAGAGTTAAGAAACTCCAGTTGTTATCTATGCAAATAGCCATTGAGCTCCACAACTTTGAAAGTCGCAGAGAGCTCTGACTTCTGATTAGGTTATCTCAGCTATATTGTGTTTTTCTTTTGCAGAGAACAGTTCAGGACAGGTCAAAAGTTCACTGCCTGCTCTGTAAAAACATTTAGAATGCTGAGTAATGTGTAAACTGCAAATATTAGAGAATGATGCAATGTTATTAAAAAAAAAGCTGTATAACTGAAAATAAAAATATGAGAATATTTTTTTTGCTTCCAATGGTCCAGTAATTACCCCTTCTACACAACCAATTCATGATATCATGAAATTGTTTTCGCTTCAGTGTCTCTTTAACAGCCTGCTATCAGGAGTAAAGCAAAAATATACTACCGTTCTACAGTTGAGCTTACTCAGGGATAGATATATTCTGAGCACATTTAACAGTGTTTATAGTAATTATTTACAGTAGCAGACATTAAATTGCATTTATCTATGGAAAGTTATATGGACATGCTAATTGTGAGGCCACGCAATATACCCACATTGTGAAGAATGCTTACATGCTTGGAGTTCCAGCTATCAGAGCGCTTATGAGGTTATCGTTGAATCTGTGCATTAAAAATGTGGCTGACAAGGCTGAATATAGCTGTGTCGGATTTCTCTTAGCTGTCCATGAATAATACACATTATACAAAAATGCAGATGAAACGGTTACTAATAGATGAACCTTAAATAAGCACAAAACAGCAAAAACTCCAATCACAAAAGGTAGGACGCAGACAGAATCACGAAGGCTTTAAAAGAATATTAAGGAAAACAATAAATATAACTTAGCTTCTAAAATATCTAAAGTAGCAACTCGTGCTATTGCACAGGAACATATGAATAAATAAAAACTACCAAACGACCGTTACATGCAATATTAGTCAATATTTATTACAGGCAAATAATCATTATTAGTGCTCTCATTATAAACATGTATATAAATCAGTGGCGTATCTGGAGAGGTGCAGGCATGCCATGGGCACCATGCCTGCCACCCTGTCACCATTGCGCAGCCACTTGTGCCTCTCTGTTGTCACCCACCAACTCTCTTTGAATCAGACCTCAGATCAGCGCTGACCGGAGAGAGGCAGAGCAGCACACTACCCGCGGACGGGAGACTTCAAATGTGGAAGTGACGTCATTGGTCACTTCCTGCATGTGAAGTGTACAGAGTCCGGACGGGTAGCATATGCCCTGCTCTGGCTCTCTCCGGTAGCCCTGATCTTAGGTCTGTGAGTTGCAGTAGTGCAGCACCCAGCAAAGCCTCCAGCAAAGTGCCCAGCAAAGCCCCCAGCCCAACAAAGCACCCACCAAATCACCTAGCAAAGCCCGCAGCCCAGCAAAGCCACCAGCCCAGTGCCCAGCAAATCGCCCACAAAAGCCCCCAGCCCAGCACCCATCAAATCACCCAGCAAAGCCCCTAGCCCAGCAAAGCCACCAGCCCTCCCCAGCCCAGCCCCCAGCATAGCAAACCCCCCAGCAAAGCCCCTAGTCCTTCCCAGCCCAGCACCCAGCATAGAGCCAGCAAAGTCCCCAGCCTGCAATTTTATTGTTTGCTATAGGCACTCTATTTCCCTAATATGCAGGAAGAGGAAAGGTACATATGCACTCCTCAATATGAGAATGGTAAACTAACACCACTGTGGTATAATGCTACTAAAGAGGAGAGATTATCCTCCACTGGCTTGCAGAGAGCCCTAAATTTCTGATGAAAAACAGACCACTGCCCATCTGATATCTATGGGGTTGATTCACTATGCTGCGCAGCTTAGGGCTCGTTTTCATTAAAGTGCAGAGCCCTGTGGCTCTGTGCTGCATTACTGAATGGGATCGCAGGCTGAAGCGCCCCAAAATGCAGCAAACCATGCACGGAGATTCAGCGCTGAATTGCCACGCATGAATGGAAATGGCAGTCTATGCACTGTCTGCTGTCCCTGCGATCAAGCTTCCATAAGCGCACATGAAAGCGTGTTATATAGAAACGACCCCTAATGAGAGGAGTGCGAATTGTGCGCATGCTACACGCGGTAGTGCAGCATAGCGTGTGTTGCTAACTTACTCGTGCTCCTTCTAAGTAACGGCCGCTCCACTGAACCTGTCTTGAGCCCCCGGGGGGTCCAATGGCTTTAATGAATGTGATCACTGAACTCTGATTGGCCCAACAGACTGTCTGCCATGGCTTTAATGGACGTGATCCCCGCATTTTGATTGTCCCAATAGGCTGCCTGTGACAGACAGCCTATTAGGCCAATCAGAGTGTGGGTATCACGTTAATTAACCCCCCCACCGCCGCCCCCGGCGGTATTCCTGAGCTGAGCTTGGATTGAATGACAGGAGCTGAAAGCGGTAAACCCGAGCTCGGGCTGGATGATACCGCTGTTCCTATTGATTTCCTAGGTCAGGAATAGGTGCGCTGCTTTAGCAGCGCAGCTTAAAGTGGATCCGAGATAAACTTTTATTCATTGCATAATTGTGTTCCTTTCATATAGTTTATAGGGCATCCCTCAAGCCAAATACTTTTTTTGTTTTTGTTTTAATACTAATTCCCTATAAACTAAACAAGCCTCACCAACATCTTCTCCAGAGAGCCTTGGCACTTTGAGCCTTAGTAGCAAGGACTTATGGGAGCTCAGTCTGGGCAGGAGGAGGAGGAGGTTACTAGCCAGAGATTTAAGAGGCAGAGGGGAGGAGGGAGAAGGAGAGGGGAGTAGTGAAGATTTCATAGGCTGAGGGCTGGAGATGCTATCAGCTTGCCTGTGTGTGCTTTAAAAAAAAAAGCACAGCCCGGAAGCTGAAGGGCAGGACCGGAAGTAGGTAGCAGCTATTGCTGGGTTGGTGGGTTGTAGAGATAGGAGTTTTTATGAAGAAAACGAACACGTTTTGTACCAGCATTTCGGTATGATTCACTTAGTCATCCTAGTGAAGCATATTACTAAGTGAGAGATCCACCTGAAAAAGCGAGGTGGCTTGAATCTGGACATATGGCCTCAATTCTGGTAGGGTTATCAAACAAATTACCTCATGTGAGGTAATTTACCTCTTGAGGTAATGACATTTAGCAATTCTGGTGGGTTTTAGTCATGTTTTACCTCATGAGGTAAATTATGAGTTAATTCATGAGGTAATTTACCAAAAATGGCTATTCTCATTGAAATTAGGGGGCATGTTAGCACATAATTTACCGATCAGTTTAAGACCTGCCTGTACCTGGAGGTAAAGTAAATTTGCATGCATTTTGCAGTTTTTTGTGGAGTTCCTATTGCTGTGTTAGTGTCGTTCCTATTCAGGCTGTGTAATAGAAAAGAATCATGGAAATAAAACTCCAAATATTGACTAATTTTTTTTTTTTTAATAAGGGATGTCTATAATTATACTTTTCATAGGTTGCTACATAATCAAATACACCTTCCTCCCTAAAAAAACTTATGGAAGACAAATCCAAATCCTAACTTGTGGAAGACAATTAAAGACTACTATTATTTATTTACTGCATGCTTACCGCTGAAATACCTCATGTTTTACCTCACTTTGGCCTCGATTCATAAAACTGCCTGCGAGCGGGGAAAGTCGAGCGGGGAAACACCGCTGTCGGTATTTCCGCCTTCAGGGTGGTAATTCATAAAAATTTAGCTACTTGTGATATACGTGCGGAGATACTCCGCTGTAGGCAGGCGTTAGGCTGTCGGGAGACGTGCGGAAACAGGGGAAGCAGGCGGAATCCCTCCGTGCGGTGTTCTCTCTGCAGCTGCTTGGGAGGTCTGTCCCATTCACTGCAACGGATTCCGCACGCTTCTCGCCACATCAGAGGTAGCGGTAATACCCGTCCGCATACCGCTACCTCTAATCTTTATGAATTGACATTTGTTACTGTTGCTGTGATAATCACCGCGGAAGGCGGTGATTGATCACTCTGCTCGCAAATGTCGGCTTTTCATGCGGAAAAAGCCTTTATGAATGCATATTTTGGTGTGTGGTCGGTAAAGTGAGCGTTTTTTTGCATTTCCGAATGCGGGAATGCTTTATGAATCGAGGCCTTTATGCATTTACCTCATGTTTTACCTCACTTTATGCATTTACCTCGTGTTTTACTGCATGTTTTACCTAATGTTCGGAAATTGAGAAAAATCTTTCAGAATTGCTATATAAAGAGGTAAATACCTCATGAGGTATTTTACCTACAAAAAAAGATTTACCTCACATAGCTACCAGAATTGAGGTCATTGGGCTCAATTCTGGTAGCGTTTAGTAAATAATTACCTCATGGAATTGGGTTTACCTCATGAGGGAAATCAACTTTTGAATTCTGGTAGTTTAAGTAAAGTTTTACCTCATGTAATTTCATGAGGTAATTCATGTGGTAATTTTCTACTAAAAATGTGTGGTATTTAGTAGTGAAATAACTCACACTTGAATTCTGAAGTGAAACAAGGTGCGTGTTTGCATGTCTTTTACCTCACATAATTAGACCTACCTCTACCACATGATAAACGCAGTGCTGTGACAGAATTGTGACATATGTCACATAACATGGAGCCTTTTCAGCTTGTTCTGTGTACAGGGCCCACATATTTTGCTGAAATAAGTAAAAGTGATCTGACCAACGAATCCCCCCCCCCCCCCAGCTTCCATTTCATTTTAAAAAAGAAAAAGTGCTCCAAACCCTGTACAATCCTTCATCTGCCCCCCCCCCCCCCCCTCAACATTGCCATTCTCCAACCAGAAAAAAAGGTAAAAATGCTCCAACCCACAGCCTCTATTTTTTTAAAAATTAAGTGACCGATTTCCCCCCTCCTCCTCTGGTTAAAAGTGCTCCGAGCCCCCCCCCCCCAGCAGCCTCTAAAAGTAAAAGTGCTGTAACCCCCCCCCCCCCCTCCAGACCCCCAGCCTCTAAAAGTAAAAGTACTCACACTCCCAGTCTCTAAAAGTGCTGACCCCTCCCCCAGCCTCCAAAAGTGCTCCGACCCCCCCATCCCCCAGCCTCTAAAAGTGCTCCTACCCCCCTCCCCCCCCCCCCAGCCTCTAAAGGTAAATGAGCTGGATTTTTTTTGTATAATGGATGCCTATAAATTTACTTTTCATAGGTTGCTACATAATCAAATACACCTTCCCTCCTCAAAAAAGACAAAAAAAAACATCTTCCAAAGACTATCCTAACTCATGGAAGACAATTAAAGACTATTACTTATTTGCTGCAGGCATACCACTGAAATACCTCATGTTTTACCTCACTCTATGCATTTACCTCATGTTTTACCTCATGTTCGGAAATGAAGAAAAATCTTTCAGAATTGATAAAAGAAGAGGAAAATACCTCATGAGGTAATTTACCTACAAAAAATATTTACCTTACATAGCTACCAGAATTGAGCCCATTGACTGGAATGAGAGCGCAGTGGATTATTTGTATTAACTTATTTACTGCATTGTTCACTACAGTTCTTCAGTCTTAGTAAAACAGAGTTAATCCATCTGCGTCCTTCAACTGATGCTTTGAGACTATCCAATGTTATATTACAATGAAACTACAAAGAAAACTTAATGTGATAAAACTATATGAACACATTAGCAGCTTTAATAGAGTTATCTCTTTTGAGATAAGGGCACTGCTTTTGACTTCAGTCGGCAGAACTTGTTGTGCTGTAAATTCTTGGAATGCTTTGAAAATATAAAAAATTAAAGCAGAAGTCCTCTATTATTTTCTCACACTGCCTCCTAGTGACAAGAGGCTATAAATACACATTGCAGCAATACTAATTAGAAGCAATGAAGTATAAAAAGTAAGAAATAAAAATTGTGCTAAAATAAATTGCCCTGGAGCACTTGCAAGCCTCTAAAAAAATGGCTGCTAAAGGGTTAATAAATATATACAGTAAGTAGAGACAAGACAAGACACAGAACATTTATATTGCGCTTTTCTCTTGGCGCACTTAAAGCGATTCAGCTCTGCAGCCACTTAGGACGCGCTCCATGGATGACCAGGATCATTAAGGAGCCTTGACCAAAGCCTCCTTACTGTTTACTTTATGTACTGGCTTGAGCCAGGATTTGGACCCTGGTCAAAGTCTCAAACCCCACATCAAAGGCAACAGCCTTACCAGTACGCTATCCATCGTAAATCGAATATATGCTACAGTTCTACAACTGAGCTCACTCAGGGATAGATCTATTCTGAGAAGATTTCGCAGTGTGTATAGTAATTATTTACAGTAGCAGACATTAAATTGCATTTATCTATGGAAATTTCTATGGACATGCTAATTTTGAGGCCACGCAATATACCCACATTGTGAAGAACACTTACATGCTTGGAGTTCCAGCTATCAGAGCATGCAAGAGGCTATGGTTGAATCTGTGCATTGAATATGTGGCTGACAAGGCTGAATATAGCTGTGTCGGATTTCTCTTAGCTGTCCATGAATAATACACATTATAAAGAGACGCAGATAAAACGGTTACAAATAGATGAACCGAAAAAAAGCACAAAACAGCAAAAATCCCAATCGCAAAAGGTTTGACACAGGCAGAATCATTAGGGTGTTAAAGGAATAATAAGGAAAACAATAAATATAACTTAGCTTCTAAAATATCTGAAGCAGCAACCCGTGCTATTGCACAGGAACATATGAATAAACAAAAACTACCAAACCACCGTTAAATGCAAAATGATACAATATTTATTAAAGGTTAAGATTGCCTATCAAAATAATAATCATCATTAGGGCTCTCATCATAAACATGTATATAAATAGCGTAGGAATAGGAAAGACACATATGTACACCTCAATATGAGAATGGAAAAGTAACACCAATGCTTTCAAGCCAAGTGTTTTCTTGCAATAAATCTGGTTACAGCTATGCATATCGGACTGATGTACTTTCTCTATAGCTATCTAGAATCTTTCTATAGGTTGTTGCAAATTCAAGGCACCTAGAACACCCCCCTCCCCCCCCCCCAAAAAAAAATAAAAAAAATAAACTGTTTTGTTCTTCTTATTAGGTAACTGTAACTGGGAGGGAAGAGGTGCCACAAAAAATGGGATATGGATAATCCAAAATAACAATGGGCATTCAAAGGAAGGGAATAATACCTTGCATGAGGTAAACAGTTTTTTGATTGAATGCTAAAACAGATAACGCGTTTCTCAGATCAATATACAGAGTCAAATAGCAGAGAACAGTCAGACTCGATTTCAGAAATTTTAGCATATTTAGCATTCAATAAAAACACCCCTTTACCTCACGCAAGGTATTTTCTTCCTTTGAGGGAAGAAACATTTATATTATTATTTTGGATCCAAAGGTAACCAAGGAAGTCCCGCTGCACTAGATGTTAGGGTGAAGTAGAACATCTTTTATTCTTCATCCATCATCAGTGTTACAAATAAAAGCTCACGCGTATCGGAGCAATGGTGGCTCCTTAAAGTGTAACTGTCGGGCATGAAATAAAAAATCAATTCTTTATTTTTATCTGGTAAACAAGTAATAAGGATGCTAACCAGGCAATCAAAAAGTTAAAATCTCCATTACTTTTCTTGTTGATAAATGATCATTCCCCAGTTTCCCTGACTCTTATTTGGTACGTTGCCGCACAAAGGAAGTTGCACGGCATGCTGGGTTGTCTTTTTTGCTTCTTTATTTCCCCTCAGACTTAACTAATGTACAGAAGCAAAAAAGGACAACCCAGCATGCTCTGCAACTTCCTTTTTGCGGCAACGTACCAAATAAGAGTCAGGTAAACTGGGGAATGATCCTTTATAAACAAGAAAATGAATAGAGATTTTAACTTTTGGATTGCCTGGTTAGCATCCTTATTACTTGTTTGCCAGATACAAATAAAGAATTGATTTTTGATTTTATGCCCGACAGTTACACTTTAATCATAGCTTACAAATACATGTGTTACACAGGTTATATAGTGTGTATGGCCACACACCTAGGATTGTTCATCTTGGCCTTAAAGGTACATACATCATGATCTAAAAATGGTGTGAACCACTACAATACATAGAAAAATCCATTTAAAAACACATAGAAACCTGCCAGGGCCGGTTTAAGCAACAATGGGGCCCCAGGGCAAACTAAACCTGGGGGGCCCCCCCAACATATACCCCGGAACAAAAATCGGCATTAGGGGACCTTTTTTGCAGCTGGTATAGTCAGGGTGTGAAGTCCCAATCGGTCAGAGCTCCACATTCTGGCTATCCCAGCCTGCATGGGGAACAAGGGGTTAAAAAGTTTCAGGAGGGCGGACCCCACATAATTAAAAAAAAAAAAATTCCTACACTATAAACATATAAAAAAAATTGGGAAAATAGGAAAAAATGCCAGGGATCTTCATGCAGCCATATTGCGGCTGTATAGCGATCCCTGGCCAAAGTGCTGCGGCTGCGTATGGACCCCCTGGAAACCCCGTCAGGAAATTTATTGCGCTTTCGTTTGATGCATGTAAAATTACACTACCGTTAGGTTTGCTACTAAAAGTGACATTTACCGCATTTAAAACTATACTTTTTTCCTTCTAAACTTTAAAATCGATTTTCTCAAAAACTATAAGGTGCTTTTGAAAAATAGTTTTTTCCTCTTATTCCTAATGATCTCCTTAACACATCCTGCACATTTAGGGTTTCTAGCATTTAAGTTGGATTTGCTATTAACCATTAAAGTCGGCAGGTTTTTAAATGTGTTTTTTTTTTTCCTTTGAAACTTTAAAATCGATTTTTTCAAAAACTATAAGGCCGATTTGAAAATTTTTTTCCTCTTGTAGCCACTGGGGGCCCCTACAAGCTCTGGGGCCCTGGGGCAGCTGCCTCCTTTGCCTTAATGGTAGCGCCGGCCCTGAAACCTGCATCAAACAATGTTCGTCACAATAGCTCTGTTGAGACACAGAATAGCTTACAGAGTAAATAACTACCTTTAGGAGAGAGGTAAGGGAGGAAGGAGAAGAAGGGACAGGCCAAAAGCAGGAGAAAGGGACAGACAAAACTAGATAATTGGTCTGTTAAACAGAGATCAAAAGAAGTAGTTCCCTGGCAGCCTATGAGGGAAGGGGGGAGAGGGGAGGCCTGTGATAAACAGGAGAGGAGAAAACATTGTTTGTTATTTATCATAGAACGTGTTAAGATCCAGTCTGGAATGGAGTCCCCCTCCTTTCCTCGTATTATTTTGGATTATTCATGTCACATTTTTTTGTTGTCACCTCTTCACTTTTATAGTTTTCACAATAGTTATTCTTTAAATTAGAAAATTGTTTGAGTATCAATGACACACAGTATCAATAGTTTTACAAATCTGACACCTTAACCCTTTTAGGACGGCAGGCTCTGGCCCTTTTAAAGCAGACCTGAACTGAGAACTCCTCTCTGCTCTAAAAGATAAACAACAGCATAATAACCTTTAAACAAAAACATTTCTTTGTTACAGCTAATACAAATCAAAAAATAAAACTGCACTGTTTCCTTTCCTGCAGACATCTTGTTAACAGCTTGTGCTTTCAAATGGGCTTATCTGCCATGGCAGTCCTGTGACGCGGGGAGAGATCAAATTACAACTTGTGATCAGAAACAAACGAGGGGGAATTCAACACGCTAAACTCTCTAAATACATACAGGGTGCATTTCTCTAGTTTTTCCTTCTGTCCTGTGCAAGAGTTCAGGTCCACTTTAAAGGGAACCTAAACTGAGAAGGATATGGAGGTTTCTTTTTAAACAATACCAGTTGCTTGGCAGTCCTGCTAATCTCTTCTTTGGTTGCAGTGGTGGCTGAATCACACACCTGAAACAAGCATGCAGCTAATCGAGTCTGACTTCAGTCAGAGCACCTGATCTGCAATGCTTGTTGAGGGGCTGTAGCTGAAAATTATTAGAGGCCCAGGATCAGCAGGAGAGTCAGGCAACTGGTATTATTTTAAAAGGAAAAATCCATATCCTTCTAAGTTTAGGTTCCCTTTAAGGTCCAAGGTATTTTTTTAGTTTGGCGTGTGTGATCACTGTGATTGATCAGTGATGACAGTGATCACCTGGTAATGATCCAGTGTAACTGGCTCCTTACCTATTAGAGGAAGCTCGGCTGTCACATGAAAGCTGAGTCTGCAGCTATGAGTAGGGATTGGCTGGGGACCAGGGAAAGCAGCGGCATAGAATCAATGCCGCATCAGAGTTAGGGCCCCGCAGATGCGGCTTTGATTCTAACTACCAAGGTTCTGAGCCAGTGAAGGGAAATGCAGATTAGTATGAATGCCAAGGTTAGCAGACACAAAGTCAAATTCCATTTACTCACTGCTCTGTATTTATTATGCAGTCTAAAGCCTGACCCTTTATTGCAAACATTCCAATATAATTATAATTGTTTCTGCTGTAATGAATCTTATCACAGTCAGCCTAGCTCCTTTCTGGTGCATTGCCGGGGAGACGGAAGCTTGCTATCTCCCCTCCTACATATTTGCTCCTCACTGATTGGTTGAGGGCAGTTCAGAGTGACATGAGGCTGAGAAGGTAAATACACCTCATCCCTCTGCAGAATCTGCTGAAATACAACCTATGCTGTTCTCACATGTGCTTACAAAGCAAGCTAGATATGACAGTGCAGTTTCATGGAGAAAAAAAGAGTAAGGGAGGAAATTACATCGGGATTGGCTTCAGTCAGATGGAAAATGCCTGGAACAGTTTTCTCTTTATTTACTATATAAAATTCACTGAAATAAAAATGTGGACAATACAATATATATATATGTTATGTAAGTAGAACAGCGATTTATCTACTTATATATGTGTTTTTTTCCTGGGATAGTATAGGTGTTCCTGCTGCTTTAAAAAGAAGAAAGATAAAGGGCACTTCCAGTGGTGTAGCTAAAGACCTGTGGGCCCCAATGCAAGTTTTACAATGGGGCCCCCCAAGCACTCTATACATAACAATTGATACGGCGCACCAAAACCTGCCAAGGACAACCACAGTGTCAGAGGTGCAGGAAGGGGATGGGAAGGGGATTGTTAATGATTACCACTATTCAAAGTATCTATAGAAGGGATTATTATGAGCACAGGACCAATAGAGGGCTAATACTGTAGATGAGGGAGGGCCCTTCGGGGCCCCTCAGGCCCAAGGGCCCCGATGCGGTCACAACCTCTGCAACCCCTATTGCTACGCCCCTGGGCACAGCTAAAAATGTATCAACCTGGAGTAGTGACTGAGGAGTACTTTATAGTTGCAGAAACACGTCCAATCACACACACACTCTCACAAACACCTGCTAGGGAATACACAGTGTTGTTTTCGTGATAATAGTACTGGAGCTTTCATGCATAAGGAAGTATTATGGTTTCTTGAGGGGTTTTTTTTGGGGGGACTATAAGAATGTATCCATATGTTATTCCATGATTGGAAGGAGGCAGAATGGTTATATCTAGATGATAAAAAGTAATTTCTCTCAGCAGGAAAAATCATTTCACAGCTTAGTGAACATGGGGAGTTTCATATATTTACTACAGAGCATATGTCTAATATTTCAATATGACTTTTCTATACCATTCATTTTAATATGCCAGACGTTACCTAGCATTGAGACATTTGTTAGACTTTATGCTCCACAATTAAACATGCGCTAAGTATCTGCTAAGCCTTGAAATAATTATCTTGATGTTTACCATGTATAATAGAACCATCTGTAGATATGGCCATGCTCTTTTTTTAATGTCAAGTTATTCCATCAATGCAGATTTGATAGTAGAGCGAATACTGTTCCCTAAACTCTTATTGGCTTATGAAGGTCATCGGATAAACACTAGTGATGAATGCGTTTGTGAGATCTCTTCTGAAAGCAAAATACGATGAAGTCACAGTGGATGGGAAATCTATGAGTGCCCCTTGAAGGGTTTTAAAGGGCAACTGTAACCAAGGATTGAAATTTTTCCCAATCACTAGCTGATACCCCTTTTCCCGTGAGAAATCTTTGCCTTTACTTGCACAGATCATCAGGGACATCTTTATGGCCAATATTGTGATGAAACCTCTCCCACAGTGTGATGTCAGGACGTAGGTGGGAGCCTTGTTGCATTGCATTGTGGGAAATAACGGTTGTTTCCAACTGCCAAACAACCAGTATCTCCCTCTGTGCATATATATACTATATCTATAAAAAACAACAACTTTGTAGCCTATCGCATTGTTAGGGGTGTGGTTATAGATAGTGACAGTTAGTGGTTTTTTTTTTCATGTCTGCCAGGAGTAAAGATGATTACGTGCAGGCTGATTGTGGATCAAACATATCAATCATTTCTTAACCTCTTCTATTCTTTAACTTCTCACTTTACAATGTATTGATTTATTTTTTTTTCCCTTTTCGCTAAAATCCTCTTTAACCTCCCTGCCGGTTATCCCGAGCTCAGCTCGGGGTAACCTGCCGCGGAGGATTCCTCAGGCCCTGCTGGGCCGATTTGCATAATTTTTTTTTGTTACACGCAGCTAGCACTTTGCTAGCTGCGTGTAACTTACGATCGCCGCCGCTCCCCGCCGATTCGCCGCAACCCGCCGCGACAGAGGGTGTCCCCCCCCCCCGAGACCCGTGCGCTGCCTGGCCAATCAGTGCCAGGCAGCGTCGAGGGGTGGTTCGGGACTCCCTCTGACGTCACGACGTCGATGACGTCGGTGACGTCATCGCGCCCGTCGCCATGGCGACGGGGGAAGCCCTCCTGGAAATCCCGTTCAGAACGGGATTTCCGGATGGGTATATGCGCCGGCGGCGATCGGCGCATTCGGGGGGACGCCACAGGGAGGGGGGAAGCATGTAGCTAGCGCTAGGCTAGCTACATGCTAAAAAAAAAAAAATAATGCGAAAAAACACCCTCCCTGCCGTGCGCAGCATTTTTTTATAACGGCAGGGAGGTTAAAGGACAACTAAAGTGAGAAGAAACCAAGCTACCAATTGGATAGTTAGGACCCTTTTCCATTTGCGAAGTGATGCGAGTGCAGCTACCTCTCCATATCGCCAGGGCCGGATTTGTACTCTTTGCCAATCTAGGCCGCTGCCACCAGCCCACCTCCTTCAGTATAGATAGCAAGATGACCCCTCCCCCCTTTCAGTATAGGTAGTCAGCTCCCTTCACACTGCAGTAGACATCAGTGTCACTCATTTCTCCGCTCGTCTCCAGTGCAGAAGCTTCCTCTTCCCCTCAGTCTCCAATGCTGTCCAAGTCCATAGCCGTCGGCCACAATCCAAACGTGCACAGAGAGCAAGGTGGCTGCATCACAGGCGGCTAGCAGCAGTGTACTGCAGTCAGGCGCCTGCTTGATCTCCCTGCATTGCAGCATTTGCAAGCTTGCAAATGCTGCACCAGTTTAGCCTACAGCTTTGGTGCCCTTCCTTCTGTGGTGCCCTAGGCCATGGCCTAGGAGGCCTAGGCCTAAATCCGGCCCTGCGTATTGCATCACTTCTGCTTGCATTCACATTACTTCCATATCTCCCAATGCGGAAGTGACTGGAGGAGACGGGACGCAGATGTGGGTGTGTGAGAATCTACAGAACGCTGCAGATTCTTGGAACGCTCTTCACTGCTCCGCATAACCAGCACACAATGGAAACTGTTCCATTGCCGTGCATTTCCGCATTGCACTGCGTGTAGTGGAAACAGGCCCTTAGTGCTTTTTCTGTTGCCATTGTGATCAGTTAACATGTACGGGCAGGTTTTGACAATGGTGAGAAATCCCTAGACCTTCCCACTGAGTTTCCCAAGTGCAGAGTCTAAGTGACCACAGATCTTCACCAGAGCACTCCGCAAGGAATGATGGACTGCTACCGCTAGCTTTGCTGCCTAGTGCCCGCCACCAGTTTTCACACATAAAGAAGTCTAACACTGGTTGGGAGAACAGGTGATACCACAGTGTGGAGGCGGGTATTCCAATAAGCATCTGAGTCCAGAGGCAAGTGGCAATAATCATAGTCAAAGGCAAGCAGAGGTCAAAGGCAGACAGCAAAGGTTCAAAGTCGAGGTAGAGGCTGAGATCCATACAGGCAGCATTCAGACGTAACGGAGGATAGTTTGGTATTGGGGCAGGCGGCAAAGATGATATGCAGTAAACAAGCCAAGGTCACTTCTGGAGGGTAGATCAAGAATTGTCAGGCAATTCTTCCAGGATTGTCATATAATTCAACTAATTCCTTAAAGGATACCAGAGCCCAAATGAATATGAGAAATGGGGAGGAGCAGGCATGCATGATGAGCTGTCCTGATGCTCACTGCTCCCCCCCATTCTCCATTCTGCCCCTTCTGCTGCCTGTAATTGTCCTCCTCCAGGTCGGACAACAGTGTGCCTGCGCTAGCCCAGCTGCACATGTTTTAAAGTACGCAAACACAGCCAGGAGCTCTCTGCGCATGGCGTCATCATGATGTGATGCACATGTGCAGAGCGATCCTGGCCGCAGTTGCGTACTTTAGAATGCGTGCAGCCGGGCCAGCGCAGGTGCACTGATACCCGGGTGACTGAAAGAAAGTGCCGGAGGGCAATTACAGGCAGTGGAGGGGGCAGAGTGGAGAATTGGTGGGGGGCAGTGAGCATCAGGACAGCTCATCATGCATGCCTGCTCCCCCCGTTTCTTATATTTATTTGGGCTCTGGTATCCTTTAAGTAAATAATTCACATCCTTGCTGCATGACCTTCCTTCATGAGACATTAGAGTCGATTCATAAAGCATTACTGCATTCGGTAAGGCAGAAGACAGCTGACTTTACAGAGCACTTAGCAAAATGTCAAGTCATCAAAGCTGTTACCACATGAAAAGCTGAAATTCCCGAGCATTGCAGTAAATTACCAACTTGTGCGGTAAATACCTCAACACATGTCAGTAAATGTTAATTCATAAAGATTAGAACAGACGATAATGGCACGAAAGAATACCGCCTGCTTTGAAGTGGTGATAAGAGAGTGAAGTCGGTGCAGGACTGTGTGAATCACAAGCAGAAGCAGTGAGATCTCCCCCTCCAGGCAGCAGCAGAGCGATCGGAACAAACAAGGCTTACCCTGAATACCCTAGGCTGTGTTTAAAGGGAAGGTTCAGGGAGGGTGGCTAAAAAATAAAAATCAATTTCCACTTACCTGGGGCTTCCTCCAGCCCGTGGCAGGCAGAAGGTGCCCTCGCCGCCGCTCCGCAGGCTCCCGGTGGTCTCCGGTGGCCGACCCGACCTGGCCAGGCCGGCTGCCAGGTCGGGCTCTTCTGCGCTCCAAGGCCCGGCACTTCTGCGTCCCACGCCGGCGCGCTGACGTCATCGGACGTCCTCCGGGCTGTACTGCGCAGGCGCAGTAGTTCTGCGCCTGCGCAGTACAGCCCGGCGGACGTCCGATGACGTCAGCGCGCCGGCGTGGGACGCAGAAGTGCCGGGCCTTGGAGCGCAGAAGAGCCCGACCTGGCAGCCGTCCCTGGCCAGGTCGGGTCGGCCATCGGAGACCACCGGGAGCCTGCGGAGCGGCGGCGAGGGCACCTCCTGCCTGCCACAGGCTGGAGGAAGCCCCAGGTAAGTGGAAATTGATTTTTATTTTTTAGCCACCCTCCCTGAACCTTCCCTTTAACCTCTTGGGTTCCTGTTTTTAAGCTGGAGGTGAATACCACAAAACATGGCATGTGTAAAGTTTCTTGAAGTTCTTCTAAGCTGTGGAAATTAAATAGATTGTTAAGAAAGACTAATAGACAGATCCAGAGCAGATTCAGTCCAAGCAGAGGCAATATAACAATCGCAGCTGTGATCATTTCTATGAATTAGCACGCAAAAGTCTTAAATATCGAATGCGGTATTTTCACGATTTTTTTACCGCACAGCCTTTTATGAATTGACCCCAAAGTGCCCAAACTTGAGATTCCCCTTAAAGGAGTGAGATAATTGCTCCCACTTTGGTAGCTTCAGTGGCACAAGTTCGGGGATGAAGGGAGAAGAATAACAAACAGGAACCCTTTAATAGTCAACATTTAGCGGTCAGGCAATGGAAGTTGAGGTTCTGAAGTAGATCTGGCCATTGTCACATTGGTGGCTCAAGTCATAAGGTTCTGAACTTGAGTTTGCAACTACTTGTATCCTTGTTGGACTTGCTGTATGGTGAGGGTTAGATTGGAAAGCTGCTGACAAAGGTCGTTCATGGAGACTTGTCCTCCAGTGGCCCATTTGAATTTGGCACAGACGTCCATACACGGGCATCTTTAAACCTACTACCTGAGGAAAGAGGTTTACCCATTGCATTCTACATTGCAGTGCCTCCTCCTATTTTGTGTCTATATGTGAGTGTCAAGTTTTACTAGTATACAAGGACGGATTTACCATAAGGCAATGTAGGCATGTGCCTACAGGCACCTGATGATGGAAAGGCGGCTCACTCCCCTCCCTGAGTGCCTCCCTCCCTCCTTCCCTATGCAGAGTCCCGAGCAGAGCGTAAATAAACGGTTACTCACCCAGCTCTCTGCATTCCATTGATGAGATCTCCCTTCAGTCAGGGGCATCTCTAGCTACTTAATATTGCGGGTACCTTTGGCTACCTAATACTAAAGGGGCATCTGTGGCTACCTAAGACAGACAAAAGAAGTAAGGGAGAAGTGACAGCAGGGACAGCCAGCACACTTGCGGTGCAGTTCTGCGGGTGTTTGTAGGTTCATGGAGGGTGAAGTCTAAGGTGCCAGGACATCTATGCCTATAGGCTCCTGTGAAGTAAATCTGGCCCTTTTAGTATACTTTGTCTAATTAAGAGCTTGCCTGGATTTTTTTTTTCATGTCTATGGAGAACAAATAGTTTCACCTATAAGGTGAGGATGAGGTAGGAGCTGTTATCCCGTGGCCAGATGGTGTACAGAGGCCCCTTCCAACACATTGCCGCAATCTTACTGAAGGCCTTTACCCCGATGTTTATTCTGCTACTGATAAATATTTGAGAACAAAGTTTTTCAATAAAAAGCAAATAACTTTTTTTCACTGCAAAATCAATCTCACAAAATCAGCAAACCACTTCCTGAATAAACACTCATCAACGCTTGTAATGTAAGAAGATTTTCTAAGCAAACCTATTTCTGATACAATAATGGAAATTTATGTGCAACTGTAATGATATCATTCAGGACTCACAGCAGGAAGATAATGAGATTTATGATTACACCATATTCAGCGTAATAGTTATGAGATTTAGGTAATACTAGGTAACATGCGCTGCAATAGACCACCTGGCCACACAGGATAACATGTGCTGCAGTACACTATCTGGCCACACAGGATAACATGTGCTGCAGTACACCATCTGGCTACACAGGATATTATGTGCTGCAGTACACCATCTGGCCACACAGGATAGCATGTGCTGCAGTACACCATCTGGCCACACGGGATAACATGCACTGCAGTACACCATCTGGCCACACGGGATAACAGGCGCTGCAGTACACCATCTGGCCACACAGGATATTATGTTCTGCAGTACACCATCTGGCCACACAGGATAACATGTGCTGCAGTGCACCATCTGACCACTTAGGATAACATGTGCTGCAGTACACCATCTGGCCACACAGGATAACATGCGCTGCAGTACACCATCTGACAACTCAGGATAACATGTGCTGCAGTACACCATCCGGCCACATAGGATAATGAGTGTAGAACAATAGTTGAAGTTAGCGGGGTAGATACAATAGTCTAAAGGTGGCCATACACTGGTGGTATGTCCAGCAGACAGATCCCTCTCCACTCATTATCTGATCAGAGTGGAGGAAATGCTTGATTCCCTTCACAGACTACTTCAATCAATTCCAGCATGAAATCTTTAAAAAATCTTTGTGTTCTTACTGGATATAGTGAATTGTATGTGTAGTACAGATAATATAACACGAGTAGCAAAGAAAAGAGACTCATATTTTTTTTTCAGTTATATAACTTTTTTTTTTTATAACATTGTATCATTCTGTCACAGTTGCAGTTTTAGAACCACAATCTGTCTTTTAAGCTATAGAACAAAGCAGAAATAATGACCCTTTGAACTTTCGGTGTAGTGAAACCTTACCCCAAGCTGTCTCTCACTGTTTCTTGGCTGTTTAACTGCTTCATTAAACAGGACTGTATTTGACCCAGTTGGGTGGAAGAGCTCAGAGAAGCTCTTTTGCACACATAACAAGTGAAGTTTTTTGTAACTTTTCCTGTACTGGAAAACAATAGGAGACTATTTTCTTTTCTACGAATGTTCTATTTCTTACCTGTACTACACATACAATTCATTACCTCATACGTTTATTTTGCTTCAAGATTGCTTCTATGTTGCTGTTATGTAGCAGCCGGTCTGAAGTGAATTGTGGTAAAGGCAGATTAGCAGATTTTCCTGAATTTGCTCAACTTTGATGGTGTGGTCCTGTCGCCTTTACATTCTAGCGGCTGACACAGTAGGTGTTAACAGGAGAAAGAAACATAACTCTCATGATGACGTTATTTCAGGAAATTATCTTCAGAAAGGCAGATAAAGGAACTCCCATTTGACAGAAAAATATCGTGTTTTATCTCGATCATACTTCAGAAGTAGACTTTTCACTGCATTAAGGTACTTTGATAAAACATTACAATACTTTACTACAAATTATTCTGTCAACCTAAAGAAGCCTCCAAATGGAGGGCTGTTATCTTCAAAAGATTCCTTCTTCCCCCAAAAAAAGTATGCGGAGGAAGTTTTTAAAATCTGGTAAAGATTATTTTGTAACTGACTTTTTTGGTGATAATGCTCTGAAATTAGGAAAGAAAGCATCTATGAGAACATCTTATAGAGGACAAAGATAGCTGAATAAGAACACAAAGTGAAAGCAGTTTAAAGGTGTACTTATTTTAAAAAAGGTTATTTGCCTAAATGAATCCTAATAGTGTTATTACGACAATTACCATATTCACATTTTCTGCTCTGTGGGATCCAATGCAAAATGATCATGACACCTAGTTCAATACCTGTAGAAACCTGTAGAAATCTGTTACAAGAGTTATAATGCTTTTTTTGTGTGCTGTAAATGGACTTTTTTTTGTAGAGTCTCTACAAAATGTATTTTCTTCCATAATTATTTGATTATTATTATTATTATTATTATTATTAATATTGATTTATAAAGTGCCAACATACAGTTGAAACTCGAAAAATTAGAATACTGTGCAAAAGTTCTTTTATTTCAGTAATTCAACTTAAGGGATACTGTAGGGGGGTCGGGGAAAATTAGTTGAAGTTACCCGGGGCTTTTAATGGTCCGCCGCAGACATCCTGTGCCCGGGCAGCCACTCACCGATGCTCCGGCCCCGCCTCCGGTTCACTTCTGGAATTTCAGACTTTAAAGTCTGAAAACCACTTCACCTCCGTTGCCGTGTCCTCACCCCCACTGATGGCACCAGGAGCGTACTGCCCAGGCCCAGCATGGTCTGTGTCGGCGCCGTGCGCTCCAGGTGACATCAGGGGAAGCGAGGAGGACACGGCAACACGGGCGCAGTGGTTTTCAGGCTTTAAAGTCTGAAATTCCAGAAGTGAACTGGAGGCGGGGCCGGAGCATCTGTGAGTAGCTGCACGGGCACAGGATGCCTGCGGGGGACCATTAGAAGCCCCGGGTAAGTTCAACTCATTTTCCCCCAACCTCCCTACAGTATCCCTTTAAAAGGTGGAAATAATATATGAATGGATTAATTAGCTGATTAGAGTCTGACACTTTGAGTCTAAAATATTGAACATTCTAATGGTCTGAGATTTTGATTTTGGGGTTCTTATCAGCTGTAAGCCACAATCGTCAAAATTATAACGAATAAAGGCTTGAAAAGTCTCACTTTGCATGTAATGATTCTATTACATATATCAGTTTCACCTTTTAAGTTGAATTACTGAAATAAATGGACTTTCACAGAATATTATCATTTTTCGAATTGCTCCTGTATTCCATGGCGCTGTACAAAGTAAGAAACAAAAATGGGGTACATAATAATACAGAAAAGGGTGTACACCAAATAGAGACACCGGTACAAAATAGAGCATTGGTATTTACAGTAACAATTAGTGACAGGCCCTTGCCGGTAATCTCAAAGTGAACCCGAGGTGAGAGTAATATGGAGGCTGCCATATTTATTTCCTTTTAAACAATTCTAGTTGCTTGGCAGTCCTGCTGATCTATTTGGCTGCAGTAGTGAACTAAATCACACCAGAAACAAGCATGCAGCTAACCTTGTCAGTTCTGACAATAATGTCAGAAACCCCTGACCGGCTGCATGCTTGTTCAGGGTCTATGGTTGAAAGTATTAGAGGCAGAGGGCCAGCAGGGTAGCCAGGCAACTGGTATTGCTTAAAAGAAAATGAATAGGTCAGCCTCCATATTATTCTCACCTCGGGTTCCCTTTAAGGGTGTCAGCAGGGACTGAAGGACAGTGTGGGAAGCCCCCATAGGATTCCCTTTTCTTAGGTAAGTATTTCTTTTTGTACCCGAGGTTTGCTTTGGGTACACTTTAAGAAGAAGGAACACAACTCCACTTCTGGTCAAATGTATAGTAAATTTGATTAATTATGAATGTGAATCAGCTGTTACTGGGATCAGTGGTGAACGTAATCCAGGTATTGCCTTCTCACATTTACCAGTCATAGCTGTTGATGCCCTTTAAAGTGAGAGACGCATCAAAGCCATTTTTACTTCCTGTGGTAGGTTGTACCCTCCTACTCTCTTGAGCCACCAGAGTCTGGTGATCTGGTATGTGCTACTGGTGCAGTGCCACCTCTGCCACTGTGCCAAGCAGTTGCTGCATTAGTCATCACAACGCCTGTGATTTTCGTATTACATTCTAACAATGGACACATTTTTTGCTTGTCTAAGCTAAAGTCTGATGTTCCTGTTCATTGTTGTCTCTTTCACCGTGACTGATGTTCTTGCTGGGAAGTGTGTCACCAGAGAGCTTGTGCACTGATCTAGAAGAAGGTCACATAGAGAGAAAGAGAATTTGCTAGGCAACGTACCAGAGCCTTCAGACACGCTCAGAGGTAAACGGCAGGAAAAGATTTCAGACAAAACCATTCACATGTATGTGTTATTTTGGGGCAGGCAAGAAGATCTAGCCCAGGTCTGGATTCACGTGATTCTGTTCTCTCGTAGTAAAGAATCAATGGGATTACAACGTAGACTCTGTACATTTTGTAAGCTAATTGGCTTGCTTGCTATACACCAGCAGGTCTGGATGTAAGCCTGGCTGCAGGGCATAAAGAGATATGGTAATTTGCATATTCAGTAGTGATGCACTGTGAGAGACCAAAATCACTAACTTAAAGCTGAATTATCGCAAATACCTTATGTTTTAAGATCGCAAACTACACTGAACATTTATTTTTTTAATAGGGGGGCTTTTCAGTCTCTTTTAGTCCCTTATACTTTCCTAGTGGTTTTGGGTCACCCCAAGCTGCTTGGGTATTCTGTTCTGGTCCAAGCCCTATTCCATAGCGCCATATAAATCCCTGCCATGCACTGAGGAGGACCAACAGGCTGTTTGCATGTTGGGTTGATGTGTACATTTTATAAGCTATAGGCTTGCTAGCATCAGCATTTCTGGATGTAAGCCTGGCTTCAGGGGCATAAAGAGATAATTTGCATATTCAGAAGTGGTGCATTGAAAACCTTGTAATGTGCGCTCACTGTTTGACATACAACCTAATAACGACAGACCTACACATATATATATAGAGTCCATAAACCAAAGTCCAAATGCTACTTATGTGTCCATGGATCGCTGCATCGGTCACCAAGCATATGATGTAATCGGATTTCTTTTTCAAAATGCTGCGCTCACATGTGTATCCTGTCTTCTTATAATAAATCACTCAGAAATAAAGAGAAGGGGACAAAACATAGTGTGATACTGCTTCAATCAGTTGCCGTTTTACACCACCCAGTGCTGCAACCTTTATCCCATACACATTCACCACGACTCATAGGGTCATACAGGTCCTCACCATGTGAAATGACTGCCAAATTACAGACAGCAAACCAACACCATATGCACTCTCCCAAAGTGTGCGGGCATCCACCAGATCATGTGTGGCCTCTCACCTCACTTTCTGCCGTCCAAATTATAAGACAGCATCAGCGCTTAGTCACTCAGATGGAATGTTCCCAGCCGTTTTTCAAACTATATTATTCTCTAGAGCAGATTCCTCATGCCAGCCTATCAAAGGACTTAACATAGTGTAAAACCATTCACGTTTATTAAGAATATAAAAGTAGTGCACTCACATGTTAGAAGTAAAAACAAGCATGTATCAAACAGAGCTCTTTCTCGCCAGCCTCGTACGCCTGTAGCTCCGCCCTACGCGTTTCGTGCATGCGCACTCATCAGGGGCTGCATTGTCCACAAATGTGATGTGTTTTATACCTAGCTAACATATCTCATTGGTACAATCCTGCGGTTGGTTACATTTAGCACCGGAATGTCTGTTCCCTTTTGACATTTATTAACCACATAAGTGGTTTATTCTCCTCCAGTTTAAAGGGACTCCGAGCAGTGCAGAAACTATGGAAAGATGCATATCATTTTAAAGCTCTCTTTCTCCTCTTTCCAATGATATATAAATCGCCGCCCTACGCCTTTTAGTTTTCGGTATTTTCGCGATTGAATTTGCAGCGGCCGCGAATTCAATTGCGAAAATAGAGTAAACTAAAAGGCGTAGGGTGACGATTTAGGGGTCGTCAGAAAGAGGAGAACGAGAGCTTTAAAATGATATCCATCTTTCCATAGTTACTTGTATTACACAGGACGACACTTTCCCCAGTGTCAGCAGCTCCATTCAGCAGAATGGAGCTGCTGACTTTAGGAAAAAGTCGCCCTGTGTAATACAATGTAACTATAGAAAGATGGATATCATTTTAAAGCTCTCTTTCTCCTCTTTCTGACGACCCCTAAATCGTCACCCTACGCCTTTTAGTTTTCTCTATTTTCGCGATTGAAATCGCGGCTGTGACAAATTCAATCGCGAAAATAGCAAAAACTAAAAGGCGTAGGGTGGCGATTTATATATCATTGGAAAGAGGAGAAAGAGAGCTTTAAAATGATATGCATCTTTTCATAGTTTTTGCACTGCTCGGAGTCCCTTTAAGCGCAAATGTGAATGCAAACACATGCATTCACATTTGCAACTATATACTGGAGGACATTAAGATTGCAAGCTACTAAGGGTGCAAGTATGATATTCAATTAATTATGGTTCTGATCCAGTCCTGTAAAATGTCTGAAGGAGAAATGTAATGTTTCAAGAGCTTGCAATATACCATGTACAGTTAGTCGTTAAAGGTATTACCAGAATCAAGGTTTGTTGGTTTGATACTACAAATTTGATATTCATGTCTCAGTAATGTAGGACTGGAGATTGGTCTTAGAAGAAAGCGTATGGAACCTTCTCCTTGTTTTACCTGTGCGATATTAGAGTGAAGGCTCAACATGTAGTTGGTACAGTTCGTAGAAGGTGCATAATTGTGCCCCCACCAGGTGTAGTACAAATTAACCACTCACTGTGCCGTAATAATAGGAGGAAAGCTCAAGCTTCACAGGTAAAGATCAGCCCCTAGACAGCCATACATTCTAAAGTGGTGCAGGTAAATTTGGGCACAGGGTGAAGCCCAAAGATGACTCACCCTGCTCTAACTATACTCCTGCCCATCTCCTAATAGATTCCCCCACTGACTATTTAATTTTATATCTGCCCTCGTAATTTGGGCTCCAGCGGCAAAATTATTATAGCCATAATTCCCATTACGGCGCCTATGGCGCCGCCCACATCCCAGCCGCAGCACTTTGCCCAATTTAACTAGGCAGAGCTAAATTTAGGGTTTTGTGCTGAGTGACACAAGTGTACCTACTGGCAGAACATCTTCTATAGCTGCAGGGGGTGCAAGTCCAAGAAGACATAACATTTTTACCCTGATTTCTTTGATTCAAGGGCTCTATCTTTGGAGCACCCCAGCTAGCCTTCAATGATGGCCATGCAGAGTGATGCAGGGAAGCAAGTGCTCTCATAGCTACATGTCTCAGCGCACTCTGCAGTTCTCTTCTCCCACCTGCCAATATCTTCCACAGTGCTGTACAGACTATATATCGTCTTGTCACTAACTGTCCCTCAGAGGGGCTCACAATCTAATCCCTACCAAAATGTATGTCCATGGTAGTCTAGGGCCAATTTAGGGGAAAGCCAATTGACTTATCTGTATGTTTTTGGGATGTGGGAGGAATCCGAAGTGTCCAGAGGAAACCCACAAAGACACAGGGAGAGCATACAAACTCCGTGAAAATTGTGCTCTGGCTGGGATTATAACCAGGACGCAGTGCTGCAAGGCGAGAGAGCTAACCCCTACCGTGCTGCCTGGACTAAAGGACTAAAGATGTTGCCGGCAGTGACAAATTTCAGAATGTAAATCAGGTTTAGGAAAGATTTTACGATGGGCAAACACTTCCTAAATATTTTATAAATACTTTATACTGTAAATGGACATTGTAAAAAAATATGCAATTGTATTAAGTATGTAATTTTCACTACAGTTCCTCTTTAATTTCCCAGTTGTGTAACTAAGGAGCTTGGGGCCCTGGTGTGAGCTTTACATGGGGCCCCAAGCTCTCTATTAATATAGAGCCCCCAAACATACCAAGGACAGTTTCAATGTCAAAGAGGTGTAATCAGAGTAAGGGTGGCCATACATGGTACAATTTTACATTTCTTTTCGATTAGATAATTTAATTCGATTATTCCGTTAGATCAAATATAAAGATTTTTCCAGCATGTCCGATCTGATTTTTCTCGAAAAAACTAGATAATCGTTCGAATTTCTTGATCGAAGAAAAAAATATTTTCAACTTTCATTCGATTTGATCATTTAGATCGAATAAACGGGATAATCGAACGTTTTTATTGTACCATGTATGGCCACCTTAACCTATTTTGGTTCCTGGACTTAGTTTCTACGTCCAGGAACCATGCGCGCTACCGCGCGCTCCCGCGGCCGATCGCGCGTGTGCACGAGACTCCCGGCCGCGGATTTGGTAGCCACGGAATCAATGTATCGGGCTATGGTGCCCGATCATTGATTCCTCTCCCCCGCTGAAAAAGCGACAGCTTCTCTCGGAAGCTGCGCCTTTTCTGGCCATTCCCTCTCCGATGACTCACTCTAAGCGTGTGTTACGCTTAGAGTGACGTCATGTAAACAAACTCATGGCCGCCATCTTGTGGCCAAAAAGTAATACTACACCTGTAAAAAAAAAAAAAAATTAACACACATTTACATTATAAATCTATTGTTTACCTCCCACCCTCCCAAAACTACCCAAATAAAATGTTTACTATAAAAAAACAAAAAACATTACAATAATAAAAAAAAAACATGTAAATATTTACCTAAGGGTCTAAACTTTTTAAATATCAATGTAAAGATAAAATATTTCTATATTTTTTTTATTTTAAACTTATAAATAGTGATAGATGCAAAATGGAAAAAATGCACCTTTATTTCCAAATAAAATATTGTCGCCATACATTGTGATAGGGACATAATTTTAACGGTGTAATAACCGGGACATATGGGCAAATACAATACGTGAGTTTTAATTATGGAAGCATGTATTATTTTAAAACTATAATGGCTAAAAACTGAGAAATAATGAATTTTTCCATTTTTTCTTATTCTTCCTGTTAAAATGCATTTACAGTAAAGTGGCTCTTAGCAAAATGTACCCTCCAAAGAAAGCCTAATTGGTGGCGGAAAAAACAAGATATAGATCAGTGCATTGTGATAAGTAGTGATAAAGTTATAGGCTAATGAATGGGAACATTTTTCACGTGAAAACGACGGAACCTGAATGGGTTAAGGGTGGCCATGCACGGTACAATTTTTCATTTTGTTTTCGATTAGATAATTTAGTTTGATTATTCAGTTAGATCAAATATAAAGATTTTTACAGCATGTCCAATCTGATTTTTCTCGAAAAAACGGGATAATCGTTCGAATTTCTTGATCAAAAAAAAAAAAAAACATTTTCAACTTTCATTCGATTCGATAATTTAGATTCAATAAACGGGATAATTGAACGTTTTTATTGTACCATGTATGGCCACCATAAGAAAAATTAAGAATTACCACTATGCAATGCACATATAGAGATGTTCATTATCAGAAGAACATCAATAAAAAGCTAATAAGATGGATGACGGAGGGCTCCTAGTCAGTGGCATAGCAATAGGGGCTGCAGAGGTCTCGACTGCACTGGGGCCCTTGGGCCATAGGGCCCTCCCTCAACCACAGTATTAGCTCTTTATTGGTCCTGTGTTGGTAATAATCACTTCTCTAGATGTATGAATGATAATAATCATTAACAAGCTGGTCCCCATCCCCTTCTTGCACCTCTGACACTGTGGTCAGGTTTTGGTGCGCTGTATCAATTGTTATGTATGGAGTGCTTGGGGGGCCCAATGTAAAACTTGCACTGGGGCCCCATTGCTCCTTAGCTATGCCACTGTTCCTAGTAGTGGACCTTTCTAGCCCAAGGGCCCCGATGCAGTTGCAACATCTGCATACTCTATTGCTCCGCCACTGTTTTTTCTTTGGGACCTACTCACATGCAGGAATGCCTTTTATGAGCTCTGATTATTCATCATCCCATAAAACTGGACAACCTAGCAAATACAGTGTTGTCACATGGCAATAGAACATACACATAATTCATTTTTTCCCATTTCTTAGGCCTGGTACACAGAAGCAATATTTTTGTTCTACATGCCATAGTGAAAAGATGCCAGAGAAGAGGACCTGTGCCAGCACAAATGAGAAGATGCCAGGTATGATCACACAGCGTCTTTAACCTCCCCGGCGTTCTATTGAGATCGCCAGGGAGGCTGCGGGAGGGTTTTTTTTTAATTAAAAAAAAACTATTTCATGCAGCCAACTGAAAGTTGGCTGCATGAAAGCCCACTAGAGGGCGCTCCGGAGGCGTTCTTCCGATCGCCTCCGGCGCCCATAATAAACAAGGAAGGCCGCAATGAGCGGCCTTCCTTGTTTTGCTTAGATCGTCGCCATGGCGACGAGCGGAGTGACGTCATGGACGTCAGCCGACGTCCTGACGTCAGCCGCCTCCGATCCAGCCCTTAGCGCTGGCCGGAACTTTTTGTTCCGGCTGCGCAGGGCTCAGGCGGCTAGGGGGGCCCTCTTTCGCCGCTGCTCGCGGCGGATCGCCGCAGAGCGGCGGCGATCAGGCAGCACACGCAGCTGGCAAAGTGCCGGCTGCGTGTGCTGCACTTTATTTGATAAAAATCGGCCCAGCAGGGCCTGAGCGGCAGCCTCCGGCGGTGATGGACGAGCTGAGCTCGTCTATACCGCTCAGGAGGTTAAGCATTTGCCAGGAATGTTTCCCTGGCATGTTTCCTCCTGTAACTGCACCACCATGGAGCTATTAGTATGAACAGGTTCTTCTGAAGCCATGTAAAAAGAAATTAAAGTGGACATATTCTATTTCTCACGGTTAATTACCTTATCTCTTTAGTTCAGGTTGGAAAATGATAGGAAATCAATGGGAATTTACAAATTGAATCAACGTTTGCCAGTGCATGCCATATACCACACAAAATCACACATTCTTGTTTCACATGCATTCTTGTTTCCTCCCAGATCCCCAAATCATACTGAAGTAGGGATGGTCGGAAATGCACATTTCCGATTCTGCTGAAATTCTAATTTCCGACCATGCCAATTTCCATTTTTCTGATTTCCAAGGAATATTTTATTGTCATTTTTTGCATCAGATAATGCAAAAAAAAAAATGGAAATGGGAAATTGGAAAAATGGAAAATCAGGTTTGCGATTGGTCTAAAATTACTCTGGTATTCTGATTTTTGCAGAAAAATTCTGCATTCTTTGATTGGTCCAATACTTCCAAGTTCTGTGATGGGGCTAAAATTACAGAGCTGTGATAAATTGGATTTTAGCGGAATTCCGATACCCGTTTTCCGATCAGAGAATGCAAAAAATTACAAAAAGAAACAAATTGGAAAATCTGAAAAAATGGAAAACAAGTCTTGTGATTGGTCTAAAATTACCACGGTAACCCGATTTTTGCGGAGAAATTTTGCAGTCTTTGATTGGTACTGTGAGGATCCGCGTGGCTGCCTGCGCAGGCAGGCAACCTTTTGACCACTGTTCAGGTCTGCATTCTGCAGGTCTCTGGAAGAGAGACCTTTTGTCAGTTGTGCAGCTTGCTCCTGAGGAATTTGCATACGTTTGTCATGCAAATTGCCTAGCCACATCCCTTGTGGGCTTGCTCTATAAAGAGCTATGTTTCCCACAGTAAGTTGCTGGTCATAAGAGTTAGTCCTGTGTTCCAGCGAGTGTTCCACTCGCCTGGAGTGTCAGCCTTGCTCTTTGTTTGAAGATTAGCCTAGAGTAATTCCTGGGACTGCACTAGGCAGGTTTCCCTAGTGCAGTTAGGATTTCATTATTTGTATTGCCTGTTCTGTCTGTCTGTGGGGTGCTAACCAGAGCAGTGGTTGTTACTGGTAGGCCCCTCTGTTCTGTTGTTGCCTTACTTGGATCGCACTCGCTCTGATGGAAAGAGCAGTGGATCGTATCTCTTACGCATTCCTGTTTTCGTGTGTCTGTCTTGTCTGCTACGAACGCTTGCTGGAGGCTCGGTGAGGTAACCGTTAAGCAAGCGCTCGCGTCCTCTGTTTTAGGTTTGTCTGTCGGTGGTTAGTTAGGCGTGCTTGTCCCTGTTGTGCTTATCACGCGGGGTCCGCGCATAAACGCGTGCACTGTTGCGAATGAGTGCGGTGTTCGCGTTTAGTTAGCGTTTGTTATTTTCCTTATCTCCTCATTGTATGATTTGCTGTGCCTTTGCTACTCTCGTGCTCTGCCTTGCTGTAACCTTGTGTCACCTCTGGCAATCGCCTCTCCCACGATTGCGTTCCTACTTCATATCTGCTGTTGTGTATGCACCGTCGCGGGATGGCGACTAGTTTGGTGCACACACATACAATCTGTCCCTATGCTCAATCTCTTTCAGGGCTATCTTGCCCTGCATTTCTTCCCTTCGTGCAATTCCTGTCTGGCGTGTGTGGCAGGGCAGAGGAGCTGTTCCTCTGCACTCCACAGCTCCCCCTGTCGACAGGAATTTCCCTCTACAGGTGCATTGCACCTTTTGCTGGGTTCCCGCAAATTATACGCTTGTGGAGGATTTCCGCAGTGTCAGCGCACTTCTTGTGCGCTGATCACGGAGAAAATTCCACAATCGTTACAGGTACAATGCTTCCGAGTTCTGTGACTGGACGAAAATGACAGAGTTGCGGTAAATCTGAATTCAGTTTTCCGGTTTGCGATTGGAAATTCCAAAATTTCAATTCCATGGAAATATAATGAGCATCCTTACTCATAAGTTAATTGGTTGCCTCCATCCAAAAATTGACCTTAGACTGGACATACATTTATTGGTCATTCTGACTGATTTCTGGCCAATGAGGACTTGATTGCATTGGATCGATTCCACCAATCATCTATTGCCCCAGCATATCTGACTGACTCACTTGCGATCCATTTTGGGATGTTGATTAATTCAAACACTGATCAGACGTTTCGAAAATATTTATGGAAGGGGGGTTGGGGCAGGAATGGTGGAATATTGATGGCTATATAGCACTGAACTGCATGGAACAGTGCAACCCTTGTGACGCAATCAATGTATGGTGAAACTTAGATTGCCAGAATCGATTACTTTGCAATCAAATTCCAATTGGATAGGGAGTGACTCATTTGGCATGTCAGGCCAGGATCCACCCATGTATGGCTAGCGTTAGACTAGATAGGGGCATGAGAATACGACATTGTTAAGATACCCTTACATCTAGCGACTTGGCGGACGATCGACCATCCGATTCGATAAGTATTATTAATAATTGGTGCCACCAAGTGCATGCCCAATTGAGGATGTGACCAGTTTTGGGCCGAGCATGTCGATCAGACATGCAGCAAGGTGTCGGGCCGTTGTGGTCGATCAGTAACAGCGAGTGATATCGGGGTGAGCAATGAACAAGGAGCACTTCACTGTTCGGTGAGACAGAGCTGTACATATTGTCGGCGCAGGGTAATGTACAAGGGGAAATGGTGCAGTGTGATTGTCCTGCCACGGGCTCTCAGGACAATCACACTGCACCTTATGTGAAATTAGCTGTAATTGAATAACAAGCAAGCAGGTAGAACAGCTGTTGTGTGCTGCAGGTGAAACTCCTGATTGGGACTGAAGTCTGTGGCCCAGTCTCAGGAAGCAGTGCTAGCTCTGGACAAAGAGCTCATGCAACATCCTATACGGTAGAAGCAGCTTTTCCAAAATAACACTGTTTCCAGGAGTCATCAATTAACAGGAACTTGGAGGGCCAAGCAAAAGTCAATGACTTATTATACACCAAACAGTTGTCTGTGGCCAATCAACCTTTCACCAAATTGTCACCAGAAGTCACTCCAGGATTAACACCCAAACCCACTATGTACAGCTGAACACAATACAAATGAAGAACTCGCACCTGGAATTTGCACCTGAGATGTCATATGTAGCTTTGGGGCTGATCCAGGGCCAGATTTGTACTTGTTGCTTCCCACGGTGTCACTATCACCAGCTGCCCCCTGACCGACCGCATCCTAACCAGGAACCCCTCCCCCCCACACACACACAATTTAGATAAGCCTAAGATTTATCAGCATGTCTACTTAATTTTCATCCCTTCTTTTTTTTCTCCTCCATATTTCACTTCTCGTTCTCTTGTACAGTTCTATCTTTTCTATCCTTTTTCTTTCTTCCCCTAATTGTCGAGTGTTTTTTTGCAAACCATGATGTGAGGCCATGTTCAATACAAGAGCGTTGGAATAAAGCTGTTCTAAATTGGTTGTCCTATACTCCATGGGGGAATTGCTGGAAGTTAGCAAGAAAAAGAAAAAAAATGTTCTGGGTGATATATGTATGGGAGTCAGTACCTTTATTTGCAGTTGATAAAGGTCTTTACAAATGAAATATTTTGCCTTTAAAGGTGCCTGTACATCTAGCAACGATGAGCAAATTCAAGCAGGAGACAGATTTCGCTCTGATCGAATCTGATCAGAGAGAGATCTGTTGGCTGCCCGTACACCACAGGCCGCTTCCAATCAATTTCAGCATGACATTTCTTGGGAATCGGCCTTTTGATGCAAGTTCCGCTGCTGCCCCCAGTGTAAATGTGCCCCCAGTGCGTGCATTTATACTTTATCTGCCCACTGTCGCCCACCACGGTGCCCATCCATCTTTGGCTTCCTCCATTTGTGCCTCACACGCTGCTGGTGTATAGCACGTGGTGTATGTGTGACATCACACATGCACCCCATGCTACACATCAGCAGCGTGTGAGCGCAAATGGAGGAAGCGGACAGATAAAGTATAAATGCATGCACTGGGGGCACATTTACACTAGGAGGGAAAGCAACCAGGAGTTTGTTGTGTTCTTTGCTTGTCCCGATATCACACACCGTTACCGCCGTGCACCCGATTGAGCATGTTGGGCCGAGATGTACAGTATTTACTCGATTATAAGTCTAGAAATGTAGGTCTGATTCACTTCATAAAAGTAAAGGAGTCGACTTATAGGTGAGTCATGTGTAACACTGAGCACAGTGAGTAATGTGTGTGCTAATAGTGACATTCCCATTTGCAGCAATTTACCCAGTGGTAAGCAGAGGCATAACAATAGACCCTGCAGAGGATTCAGCCGCTGGGGGGCCCAGAAGCCACAGGAGGCCCTATCCTGAGAGGCTGACAACTAAGGGCACGGAGAGAAAAAACTTTCTGCTCCCTGCACAATTGTTCTAATGACTGCATCTGTTCAGCCACTGATGACAAATCATACAAAGTTTTGTAGACAAAGATTTGTAGACAGTTCCTATTGCAGTGGAAGGGAGCCCCATCTAAAGTTTTGCAGGGGGTCCAGTGATTTCTAGTTACGCTCCTGGTAGCAAGTGATACTTTGAGGAAAGGAAATGCCAAGAAAACACAGGTCTGGAAATCCTGGTCACAACAATTAACAAGGAAAGGGGCGGGGAAATACTGGACTGCATAAAAAAGGAGTTAATCATTGCAGCACTTGGGGGCCTGGAGGAGTTATTGGCTGCACTTTGCTGGGTAGACTTATACTTGAGACAATATAAAATTCCAGCTTAAGAGGGTTGAATATTGGAGTCGACTTATACACGAGGTTGACTTGTATTCAAGTATATATACGGTACCAGCATGTCCGATTGATACATGTGACCGGCATGCTCTTGGCGGCACCGATTTTCATTTAATTTGATAATAATTATCGAATTAGATGGTCACCTGATGTATGGCCACCTTTTCTCTGAGTAATCACTAAAAGGATTACGGCTGCGTAAATCCAGGTGGGTCCCAGTTTTTCATTCATATTGTGCCCAGGCATTAGATCTTCTGACTGGTTTATTTTAATGAGATATGGCAGCCACATAATGACCACCGTCTATTTGGATACTATTAACTTTATGCATCGCTCAATACGCTGCCTTTCACATATAGGTCTGACAAGTAAACATGTAAGCTGTATTTGTTGTGAATCATCATACGTGCCATTTACTAACCATTCACCTGAAGGATGTGTGTCTGGTAGAGGTCCTCATAGCCATAAGCATGGCATGTGTAATTGCCCATGTGGATGGTTGTTACCTTGGTGATGTATAAAGAATTGTCTTCTCCAAAGTCCTGGAAAAAGAAAAAATACACATACGCTTATTAATGATGGCGGCAGATACATTCAATAATGCATTTACCCATTTACAGATCGTGCACCAGTGAGTGCTTTACATAAACAGTGAGAATATATGGCAAGGCCATACAGGAATTCACAGAAAGTTTCTAATGTTCTCTTATTATGCATTTATAGTTTCAACAGAGCTTTTACACTGAACAATTCATATCACTCAATGTCCATCGCGGAGGCTCACAATCAAATCCCTGCCATAGTCATAGGTCATACTTACCTGTCCTGACGTCTTTGGGTCACCGGTGACTCTCCTCCCCCCTCCTCAGCAGTGCAGTTGTGGCCATGTTTGAGAAGACTGATGAAGCTTTTCGGAAAAACCTCCGCCTGCATTGGCCGCCCCCAGCTCAATAGCCAACAAGTAGGCAGCGGCTGCCGAGCTGGGGTGGCCCACAGCAGCCAGAATCTCTGCCGCGATTTTGCCAAAAATCGTAAGGACCCATTCTACGAGGGATGGAGGGGGAGCAATCACCTGTCAGAACAGCAAAGTATTTAACCCTAACACCCCCCACAATCCTCCATCATTAAAGTGGACCTGAACTCTTGCACAGGACACAAGGAAAACATACAGAAATGCACCCTGTATGTATTTAGAGAATTTAGCCTGTCTAATTCCCCCTCATCTGCGACTAATCACAAGTGTAATTTGATCTACCAGCTGTGTCAGCGGGCTGCCTTGACAGAGCAGCTAATTTGTAAATATAGGATGTCAACCCTATATCTGCTTCCATGAAAACAGGAAGCAGACACATTGCAGATTTATTGCAGGTTTTGTATCAGCTGTAACTAAGAAATGTTTTTTCTTTAAAGGGGTTTTGTGGAGGGGGTTAAAAAGACAACATGCGACACTTACCTGGGGCTTCTATTGGCCCCCTGCAGCTGTCATGTCCCGCCATCCTCCTCCGATCCTCTGTTCCCCCGGTCCTGGACTAATTCGTCATGTAATCCAACTGCGGCTGCGCGGCCATGGCCGCCCCTGTGCTTGCTCCTGTGCCCGTCATCGGGAGCTTACTGTGCAGGTGCAGTACAACAAAACTTCGTACTGCGCTGTAAGCTCCCGATGACACGTGCGGGAGCGAGCACTATTCGTCTATTTAGACAAATATTAGACTGGGACCGGCGGCGGGGAACCGAGGATCGTAGGAGGACGGCAACATTACAGCTGCAGAGGGCCGATAGAAGCCCCAGTTAAGTGTCGGATTTTAACTTTTGATCCAGACCACAGAACCCCTTTAAAGGTTATTATGCTGTTGCTTATCTTTTAGAGCAGAGAGGAAGTTTTGAGTTCAAGTCTGCTTTACGACAGAGCCTGTCATGAAAGGCTTTGTTACTTTTCACCTTAAAGGGACACTTAAGTAAAAAAAAGCCCCAGGCTGGGGACGCGAGTGATTCTTCGCGTTCCTGGCCACAATAGCGCCATCTATGCTGCTATAGCATATATCATATACCATATAGCAGCATAAAGGATGCTAATGTGTCTGGGAACGCGAAGAATCACTCGTGTCCCCAGCCTGTCAGCTCCTGTCACCGAAACAGGAAGTGGCTGCCAGCGGGGCCAGGAGGATCGGAGGGAGACGGTGAGGGCACCGGACAGCTGCAGGGGGCTATTGGAAGCCCTAGGTGAGTAAAACTCATTTTTTTTGTTTGAATTAAGTGTCCCTTTAAGGACTCTTTCACACTTGGACGTTGCGTTGCAGGGAACGTTAAGGTCGCATAACTTTCCCCTAACGCAACGCTTGGTGGTGCTAAAGGTGGACTCTACATAGAGCCGTGTCAAAAGACTGTGGAGGTCACGTGATCAGAACACTCCGCATCACGTGGTCCCGCCAGCCAATAAGCAGCCACTCCAGGAAGTAAACACTGCAGTGCAGTGAATATTAATTAGCCATGTGGCTATGCACAATAGCGGATTCTCCCCTCCTCCTCTACTGCACTCAAAAAACAAAAAAACAAAATTACTGAGCATGTGCAAACAGTTTAACGTGGCTAAAACCGCGTATAACGCACAGCATGCTTCACTTTCATTGAACATGCAGCGTTGCACTGTAACGCAACGTGGGCACTGTGAACAGCCCATTGATTTTTCATTACTGTGAGTTGGGTTGCGTTACAGGCTGCTGTAACGTGCGCCTTTAACGTCTTACTGTGAAAGCAGCCTAAAGTACTCTTTAAAAATCTACTAGCATGTGGGTCTCCCCCAACAACAGAAAAAAAAATACAATTTTATTTGTACTTTATCATATTTTCCTGCCTAAAAAACAATGTTTGACAAACTTTAATACTACACCTAATAAATAAAACAAAATATACAGAAATCAATATGCATCCCCTTTAACTGATTCTCAGAAATCAAGACCTGATTAATTACAATACAATATTCACACTGTTATGATTTACTACCTCAGTGCAGAATAATATATTCTGCTGAATGTCAATAGAACAAGGCAGATATGGCTAGCAATAAATCAAGTAATAGACAAATGTTATGTAAAGCAAAAGCATTGATTGCCCTACTGTTTAGCACAAATATATCCCTTTTTTTTTAACAAACACTGTACGTACCTGCCAAGGGAAAAACAAAGACTGCAATCAGCACGACATAGGAATATTTATTACGAGTGATTAAAAGCTCAACTAAACCCAAAACTGAAGTTGTTAAATTCTGAAAGCGCACATGTTGTTCAGTGTAAATTACAAGTATTACTTTTTTGCACTGCAGTTTCTAATTTAAAAATCTGTTTTATAGCTGTGCTTGCTTGCAGCTGTACGCTTAGTCATATAGAGGCAAGACCCCTGCCGTTTACTGGCTTCCTGTTCAGAAAGTAGGTCCTAGAAATCACACTTCCTGTAAGCTTGAAGTCTACAGCAGCTGGGCCATAGTGACTGACGCAAGATCAGGATCATAGTGACTGACCCAAAATGGAATATGGAGGAAGTGGGCAGTGAATTGTGCAGCTAAAGAAACAAATGGAGAAACTATTTTAATGCTTTACCCTTGTTGATGCCCTTGCAACTACCTTTTGCAACACCTTCTGCCAAGTTTTGTACTATAATGCTGGATTTTATTTATTCATTTATTATTTATTTATTGTATTTATAAAGTGCCAACATATTATTACACAGCGCTGGGCATTGGTTAATGTTACAGACAATATTTAGGGGTGACATACATCAATAAGGCAATACAGGAATACATGCAAACCAGATCACGCAGCTCAATATGACTACAAGGTAACGCTTAGTCAGTCATTGGATGGGAGTGTTTTTTTTCTCTTTTTATTAATCGGTCATCTTCAACATTAAGATACAAGCTAATTCGCTGCATCCCTGTGGCAGAATGAGGTATTTATCCCCTGAAATACCGGGGCAAAATTCTGTAATTGCAGAATTTTGCTTCCTGGCAGAGGCAGAGGTGTCCAGTCTATCTCCGCCTCTCCCCGCCCCCTGTTAATCTTGTTTCACTGGGAGAGGTGGAGTTCAGTGGAGATTGACTGGATAAGAGGCAGAGCTACTGCGCACAGCTCTGCCTCTACTAGGCAGCAAAATCTGCAACTTCAAAAGTCGTGGAATTTTGCCCCGGTATTCCAGGGGGATAAATACCTCATTCTGCCGCGGGGATGCAGTGAATCAGCTTGTATATCAATGCTGAAGATGACTGATTAATAAAAAGAAAAAATATACTTCAGACTCTCTTTAACATAATCAAAAATAGTATAGACCCTTGGAGAAACAAGCAGTGGAATACCAAAAATAAGGCATAGTGAGCATGTTGCCCCATTGTGATAGATCATAGGGCACACCTGGACCATTTTTAGCACCAAAATCATCTTCTAAGATGTATACGACCTGATTGTACGATGTTTACTGAAGGATCTAAAGTCTCATACATACGGATCTCTAACATGTTTCACTGACTTACATGACCCCCTACGGCGAGATTCGGCAGAGAAGTACCCCATCGCGGTACATGTGGCCTAAGAGAAATCGCAAAAATATGCAGCCTGTCTCTTCTTTTTCCATCTTTTTACCAACTGCATTCTTATCTTATTTATGAAACTTTTTTATAGCTGCCTATGAACTTCCCGGATATATGAATTTAAACCCTTCATATTTAATAATGTCTCAAAAATGGTGTAGAACTAGAAAGAGTACTGCAGTTTCATAGTATTAAAGCAAGAGAATGCAAAATTTAGCAGCCTATATTTAGATGTGTTAAAAGAAGCTTATGATAAATAGAAGTTAATGGCATCCCCAATGACGTGCAATACATATTGGTTTAAGTACAAACTACCATCAGAACCTAAGAAACGGTTAATAACGAGGGACATTTCTCCTACATTCCCAAGAGAGATGTTCTGTATTCCCCGGAGAGCTTAATTCTGGGTATGGAAGAAAGATATACTATGTGTTCCTCAGGGAAATGTTATCTTGCATGTCTAAGAAAGATATGTTCTACAACTCCAACAAGTGAGGCATATTCCATGGCATTTAAAACATATTCTTTTGGCTATGAGATAAGTTATATGTATCCTCAAGAGAGGTACAGGTATATTTGGCCTCCATAATAGCGATGTTCTTTAAAACATCATGAGAATTATGTATTGCATCCAGTACGTTCTACA